>NC_060892.1:18688989-18793989 GCF_014805685.1 Silurus meridionalis
TAACATTTATATTTTATGATCTGTAATAAATGCTAATAGCCCTTTTAATTTTCATTCACGTCAACAATATACCACTACAGTACAGTAGAAAGCATTAGAATAACTAATAAAACATGTTACATGTCTGTAAGTCTTTATAACATTAATTGTACAATTTTGTACATACATATTTGTTAATTTATTTTCTTTCTTTTTTTTTCTAATAGTTAAATAGCTATATATAAATTGCTATAAATGGCTTCATATTTGTACATTATATTTGTACAGTCAAGGATAGAATGCTTAATATTCCTAGATGGTCAAACTAATTTCAGATCTGTACATATAAATTAATAAATTAATAAATGTTTACGTTCTACTTTAAGAGCTAATTTGCTATAGTGAAGATGAATGCATAATGAATAGTGTGTACTATTGTAGCTAACATTCTAGCTAGTTAGTCTCTGCTAACAATTATTTCCTGAAGACTACGATAGATTAGCCAAATATAACTGTTTCATTACAATACAATAACTTTAGCTTCTATTTTGACTTAACTTTCCTTTTTTCCACTTGTCTTCACTTGACATCATGGATCGGAACATGGTTACATTGACTAAATGATGAAACTGTCCAATCTGAAATCATTTACTTTTCTATGAGAAGCTAAATCGACTCAAACTTTTCAAATCTTCACTTTTGCAGATTTATATTTAGGGTATTGATATATTTAAAAAAGCAAATCTGACTCTTGCAAAAAAAATTATATTTATTAAATCAACCACACACAAAAAAAATGTGACAGTGATGTACAGTAAATAATTCAGTTATGTAAAATTCATATTCAAATACTTTTGCCAGCTTTCAAGCTCCGAAGGAAACTTCATAGTCTTCAAAGAAAGTGTTATTAAAAGTTGCTCTGAGCTTTTCTAGAAATTGGGACGTATAAAAAATCCGTTAGCAATAAATGTGCGTCTAGCATCGAGTTAAACACATCGTTAGAGTTTGTAGCGTAGCTTTAATACTGACATTCATGGAGACGCCCTGGAGAGAAACCGCGGCACTCCGAAAGCAATCTGTTAATGTTGTAATATTGCTGTTTCTGGTTGTTTCACTGCCTAAAGGGGTTTAGAAAAAAAATTAAATGGCAAAAAAAAATCCAGAATACGGAAAAGCAGTGCGAGTATGTATCTCTTGGCATGTCGAATTAAGCTGAAAGGTATAATTCGCCATGTCTTGAGGTTTTATCATTTAGCCCAGTTTCTAGAGTCTTTTCGGAGAAATATAGATTTAGAAAAAGGGACACTGAGGTTCATCGCTCACCTTTGAGGATGAAACACGCTTGTTGAGCTTCATGGGTGTTTTACAGCAGCCATTTTTTTTCCACGGATTGTCAAAACGTTGTACGTTTTGGCTCATTGTACAAATACCACATATTTATTTGGTAACCTCTCTATCTGTATAAATGCCTGATCGGTCTGCCAAAGATGTCGTAAATGCTTTGATACGGTCCAACTAAAAATGAATATGTCGGTAGTGCTAATTTAATTCTATATGGTAATCAAATGGATTATTTTAAAAACAGAAAGTTTTCTTCGCTCATTGCCAAAGTTGTATTAGTTGCCTTCAGTCAAGCTTGGCTGCTTTGATTATTTTGTTAAATTTGTGGAAAACTTAAAAAAAAAAAAAAACTAACCAAACACACAAAACCCCCCCAATCAACCTAATTAGGTTGCTCAAGCGAACAAAGATGGCAGATTGCAGATTCCTTTCTTGCCGTTTTTCCAGTCAGAGGTCTCTTTAAAATTCACTTACGTCCTGTACTCAATGGATATTTGTTAAAAATAAAGATAGGTATTTAAGGAAAAGTACAGATTAATAGATTTCCCAACACCATTTTCCAGATTGTTAATTTTCTTGCCCCTGCAGGCTAGTATGAGTATGGAGGATAAACCTTTTTATGGGCTAGACTCAATTGGTTTTCATTATCGTAGATGTGACTTTGGTTTAAATGTTTTTTTTTTTCCTTAATCCAAGGCCAATCCTTATTTGCTTACTCCCTCTCTCACTTTCTCTCTCTCTCTCTCTCTCTCTCTCTCTCTCTCTCACGTGCTGTCTTGGTTGCTAGGGAGAGAAAAGTAGTCTGCTCATATTGAATAGCTTGAATCTCCTTTCTTAGCTAAGTCATTCTGACACTCATTGTCATCGGATTGCAATATACAGTATCTCGCTTTTCCTGCCATTCAGCACTGGCTTGGTTCCCGCTTCATCCGGGTTTTTTTTTGTTGTTGTGTTTTTTTTTCTTTTCCTTTTGCAAAGTGAAGAAGTGAAGGACTGCTCTGAATCACTAAATCACGTGCTCGGGTCCAAACGTCTATGTTTTCTATCGTCGGTGTTTTCTCAGTTCTGTTCTTAAAGGAAAACTTTGCCTGTCGTCTGACCAGTCGTCTGGAATAAACATTTCAATTCCGACGCAATCATCCGCACCCCTAATAATTACAGGCGTGCATCTCACAGACTCGCCGGCTAATGAGTGTGTTCATTGGTGTCATCATGTGCTCTGCAAACACAAAAACAGGAAATAATATCGGGAGCGGAATGGCGCTTAATGACTCGATAATTCTGCCTTCGCAACGGGGGCGTGTTCTTATCTACTTTGCATAGCAAGAAAAAAAAAAATCGACAGACACGTGTGGCGCCTGTCACCCTCAGGGACGCGTTTGTGTCATGCAGGTTCTGCGTAAACCCATTTCGATACATTATTGGACAGCCAATGCCTGGTTAAAGAAATAGCTAGCTATTTACTATAAGAGAAACTAGTGTATAGTGAATGGATTTATATAGAGCTGATCCAAAATCTGTATTACTGCAGGGCACTAAAAGCTTGTGAGGCAAAATGAAAAATGCATCAGAGTTCAGATTATCTCTAATTATTGGATTTCACAACTGGAAAAAACAGCACTAGCATTAACAACATGGTCTTAAGAAAATGCTCAGTGACTCATTCAGCCATGCTGTGCACGTCCCTGTTACACTTGCAGATTACATGTTAATCGACTGCGTGAATGCAGTTAAAAAAAATGTATGATACAAACATTATATTGGGTTTTTCTCGCCACCATTTGTACTGTTATTTGCATCTCGCCGGCTCAAACGGAGCAATTCGAGAAATGTGTGGACATATTATTTCAACACAGCTGCTGATGTATTTCTGTCCAAGCTTCTAGGAGAATTTATGCTAAGTAACGGATAAATCAGCCATGGAGTTACAACAGCAGAGTTGGTTGAATTCCAATAACAACATGTCCTGAAGTGTTTTATTCCTTTTACACCACAACATTTTCCCAGTAGTAGTTATGTATAATGAAGAGACCGTATTTTATATATATTTCTTTCTCTTAGTTTCTGTTTGAAATATATATACATATATATTTTTTAAATAGATTACAATGGACCAGACTTCTCTAGTTTGTTCAATGTATTACTAATTCATTTATAACATTATTAATCACATAACAAAATATAATCCATCAAACTAACCATTTTCAAACGGTCACATCATGTTTCTAAGTTCCTTCCCCTTAATCATTTTGTGAAAAACAAAAGAATGTTGAAATCTTTTTCCCAGAGCCTGTTTCATTTTTTTTGACGGCTCAGCTCTTCTGCTTTTGAAAAAAAATTACCTCAGAAATGTGCAGCAATCTCAAGATATATGAATAAGTGACAGAATACTGATGTTTGTATGATGAACAGAGGCCAAGTGAAGAAGAAATCGCTTCTATTCACATTTAACAAATATTAAACTCATTTGTTCAATGTTTTAGTGTAGGAATCCATTCTCTTAATACAAACTAAAGTATTAAATGTATAAGACAAAACAGCTTGTCATTTTACTGGACAACCTTGGAGCCCTTTTTTTCTGAATTTAAAAGAGTTAGGGATTTATATGTGACCATTTACGAAGCACTGACACTGGAGACTCCTTACACAAGTGCTTTATAATCATTTGTTCACAGAAAACTTCACCATGCCAAATATTATTTGCATGCTTTGCAACTGGAACTACTAGCCACTCTGTACTTTAATAGATGAACAATTCAACAAATAGCATTTTAGAGAATGACGTATATTGTAAGGGGTATTATATAAAAAAATGAAAATTGGTTGAATGAAAAAACAATGCGCAGCGATAGTGGCTATAACAAATGTTCTGTATTCTATCTGTGTACAGATGAGGGTATGCATTGTTTCCTGTCTTTCATATAATTACGTGCTGTGGAAAGTGGCAGGGTTTGGAATACCTTGCTTGTCAATTGCATCTTGCTGACTCATGCTGCAACAACAACAGCACAGGAAGCATGCTGTGTGTTTGATCGGACATTGTACAGAAAGCAAGCATCAAATATTGACATTCATGTCGCCCTTTTCTACACCAAATATCGACAATTACCGCTGTTACGCATCATATCTCTGCAAGAGAAGTGGTCTCATTTATACAGAAGATTAATCGTAATATACTGTATATATTGCTGTATTGTTAGATACGTCAGGTCTCAGGAGACATGGTTTTATTATCGGAGAATTGGACAACTCAATAAACAAGACAAAATTAGCTTACATTCCATTTAAAAATTTGAATACGGAAAAGCAATAAGGTTGTTAAATATGCAGATGGGACGTCAAATGAATCCTTTCATGCATACATTCCGAAACGTATCCAGATTTTTCTCGATGCTTTTATTACTCATAACATTGCATGTGAATTAATATTCACAACATACCACTCATGCAAATTCAAATGAAATGACATGTTTTTTTGAACAACGAATTAACAAACCAACAAAAGAAACACTTAAAGGAAAAAAGCCAGCATCAAAGAACTTCACAATAGTAAACTGGTATTAGCGAAAAGCACTTGCAATATTACGTCTAAAATATTCTTTTTATTCTGAATTTTAATTATGAAATTATTATGAATATATTATATAAACTTTAAAATAATGCATTTAAATAATTATAATATATGAATATAATATAATACATATTATTAGATATTATTAGATATATTATTATATTATACTATATGTGTTTTTGTTATTATTTGATGTCTAAAATGACAGAAAAAAAATTGTTTACGTAAATACACCGACTGCAATGTTTAGGTCTGAAGTTATAGGGTGTCTTCTTTAAAATAAAATAACAAAAAAATACTAATAATATAAAAGAGTATTACTTTTCTTGTTGAAAGTTTACACAGAAATGCTTGCCCCATGCTGCATCTGTCACCAAGTTGGATTGAGAAAAATGAAAGAAGGGTGTTCATCTCTGTAGTCTCCGTCCATTCATTGTTTTCACTTGTGCTTTCCCAAGATGGTAGCCACTATGCTTCTTTCCCCAACATATTGCTCCATCATGCTCAATGATCGTAGCTATCCGTCTTCAAATTCAGTGTAAGTTTGAAAGGTCAAGGTTCCCCCAAAAGCAAAGTTTCCCAAAAGTACCATAAAGTTTCGATGGTTGTAACTGTAGAGAGAGTTCTCAAAGTGATCCCATTTATTCATCATCTTTGTACTGAGATGCTTTCAGAAAACTTGTTCAGGCTGCAGTTATTTATCATCATTGTAATATATAGAGCTATAATATAGAATCTTCGTTATATGAATTATAAAATGATTATAATTAGACTCTTTTCCATAGAACCAATAATCAAATTAGTTTATTCATATATGTATTGTGATTAATATTAAGACTCAATGAATGGTATGTGATCATATCTTGACTAAAAAATATATATATATATTTGTGGACAATTGACCATAAGATGGGAATGTGCTATTGGTTTGTCACATATGACTGGAAAACTCTTGTGTCCCAGTATTTTGTCCGTATAATCAAGATGTGAATTTGTATGAAATTCAACTGAACCACTTATGCTTGTTTAAATGTTTTAAATGTATAGATTTTTTAAAGAAATCACAGCTGAGTGTTGCAAAGTTATAAAGATTTAATTGGATACGAGAGTATACAATGTGAGAAATTGTTCATTGCACATTGGATGCTAATTTAATTATTAGTGTTGTGCTGCAATGCTTTTGGGAAACTCAACCCATATAGGTTATAATATAATATAGAATGAGAGCACAAGTTTGACCCAAATGGCATTATAATTATTTACTGTAAATTACAGTACATAGCTATGAATAAAACTGAACCCCCTGGATCGTTCATTGTATTATTTAACTAATAAACCCATGCTTCAATCTAGTACAATGAATTTCTGATAAATACAACTCTGCTACAGAGAATTCATACATTTTCCCACCTAATAAGTGCTCTCTACATTGATCACTGAAGCAAAGGTTTAGATAATCCAACCAAAACCAATATATGATGTCAGAATGGCAAAGGCTAAATGTAATCATTATTAAAAAGCACACTGGGAGCTATGATATATTATATTTTGCTGCCTATAGACAGCAATGGAAAGGTTCTAAAAGATTACAAGCAATAAGATTTAAATAGTTATCCAATTGAGATTTTCTTTCAAACAGTTTTCGTTTGGTTGGATCAACTTCATTTCATAAGAATTAGATTCAAGTTTGTAAGAATAATGTTGTAGAAAAAGAGATGAGCACATGCAACCCTAATATATAAACAAATATAAATGATTTGGAATGAAATTAATTTGCTTTGACACAATACAAATAGGAGGTACACTTGAAAATCCTAAAACAATTTTCACAGGCTATGTTGTTGAGACTCATGTATGCATTGAGAGCGAGATCCGGATGCATCCAAAAAGTCACAACCTTTTTTTAGGACAAATCTGTTAATGTGATAAATGAATAACTAGAGTGATGGAGCTGAGGTTGAGGAACTGTCAGAGACAGACATCGCATATCAGTGAAATGAAAGAGAGAGAGAAAGAGAGAGAGAGAGAGAGAGAGAAAGAGAAAAAGAGTGAGATAGGCATGCTGTTCATTCATATTCACACTATTAACACACTGGCACCTGAGCATGGTCCCCATTCCCTCAGTGTTGTGGATGCAGCCGGTGACAGCGGGAGCTGAAGGGGGGTCAGTTGACAAGATGTCACAGCAAGCCTCTGATCATTGGGTTGTAATTAGTGCCTTGTTGCTCTCAGATGTGTCTCTAGCCGAGCAGCGGCGGAGAAAGAAAAAAGAAGAGTGGTACGGCTATGACGGCAGACCCTGGCCCCATTCCAGAGCTTCTGAAATCGCTTCCTTTTTCTCATCTCCTTCCCCTCATGTCACATGATTGGTGAAGCAAAAATGGCAGAATTGCTTGTGGATTCGCTCCCAGAAAAAGACAGGACACTTCTTTAGAGTGTTAGAGTTCAGTCTCTTATCTCTGGGCTGGACTCACTGGGCATTTGGACATGTGAAGTCCTTTTTTTTTTCATGACTGTAGCTGGTGCGTCTATGTCACAGTCATTCCTGAAGCCTGGAATTACAGAGATATCTAGTGCTCTCTGATTAACAGAACAGCTGTAACATTTTTGGGGGGGGGCTGGAAAAAAAGGCCTCCCTTGTATATGGTGAATTTTGGATAAAATACATACGATTATTTTTCTTGCTGTCAAACTGAAAAATAAACAATAAAAAATAACCATAAACCATAGTATGCATGTAATCAATGGATTTTCTTTTTTTATTTTCTTTTATAGCATTTTATTCTGAAACAGTCACATTATTAGCAGTAAAAAGAACAATACAGACTCATCTGGCTCTTTACCACAGGCATACAATTACTGTATGCATTTACCTGCTCATAGATATCTTATAATTCACCAATCACATTTGTTTATCAAATAAACAAGCTTAAAACATAAACTAAATGATTAAATAATATTGAATTGTCCCTAACTGTTTAGCTTACAGCATTACAAGTTATGTATGTTTGTATGTACATTTTAAATAAATGTACGTTCCTGTGCATTTGGTATTTTCTCATGAAATGCAATGCAGTTTATCATCAGGATTACCATCTTATTTTACAAGTCATTTTCCACTAGTGAAGAAGACAAGAAAAAACAAAAAACAATTAAGCCTATTTAATAAATTAATAGGGTGGGAATTTTCCGGCAATTTCTCTTTGTCACAAAACACCACCATGCATTGTGTTCTTTATCACATAAGTGCCTGAGACAAATAAACACCAAATACGGCATGGGTCTGCTCCGAAATGAATGTGAAGTCTCTGTAGAGTGTGTTAAATTGCTTTCACCCTCTTAGCTGACCCGCTGAATAGACAGTTAAATTAAGTACACTGACGACTCGTGCCGTCCTTTTTTATTCAAAATAATTGGATATTCTAATAAGCCATAGAGAATTTATTAATTCCACAGTAGACCTTAGCTGTACTTTATAACATATCGTGAGTGTACTTAACCCTACTTTAAAATAGCTCTGTATTTATATACATTTTATTTTAACCTTTCAAAAGAAAAAAAACATCAATACGAATGAAACTAAACAAATAATTAAAAGCTAACGCATAAAATCCCAAGACTGGGTTTTTCTCCTGTTGTTTTAATGGCTCTGTTGCTCTTTTTTTTTGCCACTCGGTTGACACAGCTTACTTTAGGGACGCTGCTTGCAGGAAGTACTTCGCTGGAGTTTTTTTCAATCAAGTGTTTAGGCCACAGTGCTGGGAACTGGGGAGGCCCCAACCTCGCTCAAGAATATTACCGACTCACCCAACCTGCATCTTCACAGTTATTGCTTCCCAAACTTGCTGCTCTGCAATGGAATGCCTGAAAATATTATTAGAACTGCTGGACGTCTCCCTGTTGTGCAAACTAACTGATTGCTCTGTTGTCCTGTAACAGTATGGTCCTGCTTGCTCTGTAGCACAATGTTGTATTACCGTTCTCTCTGGAATCTCTCTGGAGTGGGTTTATGACATAGATTAAGCATAGGATCGCCATCGATGGTGACGTCGAGTTCACATTCTACACCCACCTTCACAAATATTTCTCTGCTGGCCTTCAGACCTCTCGCCGACAAAATATCCTTGTTGCTGCTATCATAATCACTCATGCATAAAGACTTCCTTGTGAGGTCATTAGACACGTTTTTCTTCTTTACTTTGTTCACGGTTTGTTTCCGAACTGGTATAATACCCTCCTGTGAGAGCTACCAAGTGGAGACAGCGGGAGCTAACAAATGTAAACTTTGAAATGAACACATGCTGCATCATGTGGTACCGTTAAGATACTCTTTTACATGCGTGAGCTTACCTGGCTAGGAAGAAAGAATGCCCACTCCTCCTACCAACTTTGTTCCTTGCAATACATCCCCAATGGATGACTGTGGCTGGAATGGAGATTAAACTTGCCATTTCCAAATGTAAGGATGAATGATTGACTGTTGCACCATTTGGGAGACAGTAGTTCTTCGTGTTTTCTTTTTTTTTTTTTTACTTTCCAAAGATTTCCTACGCATACCTGAAGAAACTCTCTGTTGAGTTGGTACATGGTCCAGCTTCATCAAATTCCTTAAAAAGCTCAGGATAAGGAACTAATGACAGTTTCATTTTTATGTGATTTAGTGATTGGTTCATCTTTATAAATAAGACCAGATTTGAACTCAGAGCAGAGGAGACATCTCTTCTGAACCTGAAGTGGAGAATAAATATGTACTTCTTTATCATTAACCATTTAATAATTTTATCTTTGAATTTATTTAAAAAATCTATAAATAAACAGTCTACAAAAATCTGTCAGAAGTCTTGCATTTCTACTAATTGCCTTTAAATACATAATTTACATAAATGCATGTAATTGACTCCTGCCTTTTGGATTAATTCTGCCAAACATATCTTGTTAGTTCAGTATCTGGACCATGGATCAGTCCATGAACCCTTCTCTTGGATCAACTTTAAAAGCCCCAAAATGTTAACCTTTTGTAAAGGGATGCAAGCAGGTTATTGTTTCCTGTATGTGTGTTCTGGTTTGACTGTCTTTACTAAGACAGTTGTCTGGTTCTGGTTCCACCTACTTAGTGCTTGGGATGATGTCACATTTCAGTAAAGGCCACCATTAGTCATTGTTAGTCTGGCCATCATTATACTATGATATAGTAGTAGCACAATGAACATGGAGAAACATGTCAATTGAAAAACCCTTTCCCAGCTTGGTGAGCTGATATATTTGGATCAAAGTAACTTATCATTTGTCATGCGCTGTAGACTATTTCTATCCTAACTTATTTTCGATCCATACGCTACTATCCTGTTATTGCCCACATCTCACCTTCATACACATTTATACACTTTTCCTCCAACTTAGAGATCTACATTATAGGTGGGGAATAATTTTGTCTGGCTACTTTCAAGAGTATTCTATTCTATTCGGATTTTTCTATATAACCAATTTGCTGAGAGATCAGCTTTGGTTTTGATCTCCTATCTCCTCACCATAAAAAACAGTTTCTACTCATGTTAATATAAAAATTCTTTCAATGTTCTGAAATGAGTTGCAAGCTTAATATGCCCTGCTAAATGAGCTCATACCTCGTTTACAGCAGTGGTCGGGTAGTCTAACTCCACACAGCAGATTATGATTAAGAGAAAGACGTAACGTTGTGCGCCCCTAATGACAGGTTAGAGATTGAGGAAAATGACTTGGAAGATCGGGGATCAATTCTGTTAATCGGCCACAACATCAGCCTCATCTCATTAGGCTACATTCGGTTCCTGGCAGTGATGCTCTTACTGTAGTTGGACTCAAAAACACTAGCCGTGTATGTGGCCTGAGCTCTCAGTACCCTCTACCCTCCTGGCAGACCTTTCCACAGACCTTTTGCCGTGTATGTGGGTAGCAGTGCCAATCCTTCCTCTTCTGCCAGGTGCAGGCACAGTTTGGTCCCAGTCCAACCTCAGAGAAAACCATATTTCCCACTACAGTACACCCCATCCCTTAGGATAAGAACACATCTGTGTGTGCCCTTCTTTTCCAAATCCCAGTACCCATTTTTTTTTTGCTGCACAGAAATGTCATTTGCAAACACTAACGCACCCTCGGAGCGTTGGAGACCCACAGATTTTTTTTCTTTTGCCTTGCAGAAATCCAAATTAAGCTGCTGCTGTTTTGTAATATGAACCTAATATATATTTTATTTTCTCGGGAAATTTCTTGCTGCTTCATAGTCAATTAAATTGTAAGAAATCCTCCATTATTTCAACAGTTTCAATACTCATAATGCAAGTCACCGTCGTACATTTATATCAGTTGCCTTTCATTCGCGCAGGCCGTAGTAAAATGAGACTAGTCAGGTCTTAATGTAACCAACAAAAGCCGGATACAAAATCCATACAAACTCAATTAGGAATCAATTTGAGTTTGTGTCAGACAGTCTGGTGCCAACAGAAAGGGTTTTCTATCAGCTTATGCGCTAGGAAGAAAGAAAAAAAAAGAACGCAAACGCTTTTCATTTAAATATTTCACATGCTTTTGCTTTAGAGTATCTTGGGTGATGCTCTTTTGTTGTTTTGCCTGCATGCTGTCTTGTTATTTCGCCTCATGGGTCAATCAACTTTTAGTGTTCGAAACACCATTAAAGTGCAAGGAGAATATATTGTACCTGTATATAAAGTGAGAAATGCTGAAATACTGAGAAGGAAAAAAAAAAAAAAACTAGAAGTACTGTTTACGTAGGGGCCATGTAAACAGAGCAATGCTGGTAGGAGGTGCTGGATATGTGTACTGGAGAAACAAGTAAGTGTAGGGTTTGCAACAGAGCATTGATACATATGTCTTGTATGAAAAAAAAGAGTCCCATGCAAGCTGCCTGATGCCAGAGTGAATAAATAGCAGAAAATATCTCTTTTACTTTAGAAAACATAATCTTTCTGTGACTTCTCATATTTATGCAGAAAATCTGTCGCTTTTTTAGCCTCAGATATTATTGGAAGAACGACATTGGGTGTTTTTTTACTTTTCGGTTTGCTTGAAAGCATAGTGCACCACTCTCGGGTGCTTTGATTGCCTGATCTTTCGAAAAAAAAAAATACAAAAAATACAAAAAAGCAACTCTCCTCATATTTTCCAGCCACAGTGCCCCCACCCACCCAACACACCCCCATTTGCTCTTTTGCAAAATACGCCTGGCTTTTATTGTGCTCTCTCTTCTGCTTTGCTTGTTATAAAAGCAAAGCTAATTGTCTGAGTGTCTACAACAATCATCCGCCGAGAACGAGGTTCCATCGCCAAGCCTGCCTGAGGATGCCTTCGAGAAGAACGACGATGGCTGGGAAAAAGAACACGAGGACTAGAAAGAAAATGGAAGACAAGTTAACAAAAAAGAAATCATATGTGGCCTTAATAATCAGCGCATTCTAGAGGTTTGCGTGTGCTTGAGTGTGAAGGATATTAGAAAAATTTCACGTATTCTCTTTAGTTAAACATTATTTGTAAAACGTGCCGTGCTCTTCTACATTTTGTCGATGCACGCGTGACAGATGGGTTGCAATATCCAAGTCTTGTAATAACAATATTTAATTAATGATCGCCAACAGTCAAGCAATAGTGTATTCGTTCACAGCTAAACGTTCAGGCGTGCATCCTCTAGAGCTAATTGTGTGCGACTACCTGAAGAATACCAAGCGAATCCATTTGACAAAATCTCAAGTTTTGGCGTCTTGAAAGTTTTTGAAATCAGAAAGTCCATTTCTATAAATTACCACAGTACATATTTATATCGTTTTTCTTTTAGCTCTGTACAGAAAGGTTTCATTTATTTATTAAATTCTTAGAGGTGCTTCTTCCAGAAATTTCCACCACAAAATAGGCCACACTGACTTGTTTTTTGAATTATTGGACTTTAAAGGAAACCCATTCAATCCAAGGGTCCAGTCAAACAGATTTACTCAATAATAAATATAACTGGAATTGTGGAGGGCTGTGATTTACACCACTGTAACGAAACACACACAAAAAAAATCCCTGACCCTCCGGCTATGCTTTACAGACTCTGAGAACCATTACGTTAGACGGATGATGACGAGGTAAATGACTGGAGTTTTTCGAATTCCGAATCATTCACGCGCCTTCTATTCGTAACTTTGAAACAGTGGGTCTGAGACACAATCAAGAAATCCTACAATATATACGACCATTTTGGAAGACATCGATCGGACCCAAGTCATCATTGTGACATTGCGTGATGTTGCTGATTTGACAAAATGATTTGTCGGGAAAAGAAAATTATAAAATGATAGGAATATGTTCATGTTTAACGTATGACTAGAAAAACTATATGCGAGAGCTTTGGCATTGCTTTTGTGATATTGCCTATATTATCTCTGTGAATTCATTTCAATATTTTATTTTCTTGACGGATAATGGAGCCGTTGGTGCCCTCGATCAAATCTATGGGTGAAAGTCGGTGAGTGGTTTCATTTTGAAAGCTGTTTGGTGAAGAGCGGAATAATATACTCCAGGCAAGGCACATTTTAAAAAAGGCTGTCTACACTTCAGATTTGTGTGTGTGTGTGTGTGTGTGTGTGGGTGAATGAATGGGGGGTGTTTTGGGGTGTTTCAGCACTACGAGCATTAATATTAAGATTCGCTCAGAAATTTCTCAAGGGCTACCGAGTGAGGCAATTGGATCGTTCATCTGCTCTGCTTCTCTATTGGTGCCCTACATATGGAAAAATTCCAACCAATGAATGACAAGCGACCAGTGACATCACCGGCTTTATTCCACGCACTACGTGTGCCTCTCGGTTTCTTTTTATTTCGAGCCAAAGCAGTATTGGCATGAGCTACGTGCACACAAAAGAGCTGCATTAGTGTTTGAGGAGAGCTTTTTTATTTCTTGCATCCTAACATTTATAAATGACATCCTCAACCTTTGGAGAGAGGGAAAAAAAAAAGGAAAAAAAATAAAAAACACATGCTAATTGCTCCAAATGCCAGATGCCTAGTTTGTTTATTCAGGTTAACATTTAGTTCCTGCTGGTTGTTCTGTTGCAGGAGTCCCGCTGTTTCACGCATCAGCTCCTAAACAAGCAGGCCCTCTCCAGGGGCTGAACTCAATCAAATAACACACTGTAGCCTTACGGCAGCTTACAAAGGTGCTGCCACTGAACAAGCACGCTATATTGCTTACACACAAGCTGAACGCACGTCTACCATGTTGTAAAACAACACTGATTTTTAAATACTCAATTTTTGATGCTATGTCCTTCAGTTATCATGACAGTATCCCTAATAGTTTGAAATAGACCTTATGTGAAAAGAGGTTTTTTTTGCTTTAAAAAAAGGGGGGGGGGGGGAGAAAATCATCTAAGCGTACTCTGTATTCTCACGCGGATTCCACGGGTTAACAAAGTTTGACAGGGAAATGACCACCGATCTAAAATGAGGATTATTTCCATTCGAAAGAGGACTCCGTTACTGCATGTAGCCGTTTGAGATTTTGTTGACAAGGGTATCTCTTGTGCACTGTGTCCATTGTAGTTTCACAAAAGCAGAATTAACATTAAAATCAGAGCGGTTGAAGGAAGGCTCCGCTGCACAGTGAGCCGGTCCTATAATCCTATCTTCCTAATGGAGTCAGTGTGAAGCCTGAGCAGCAGGGATGTCTTTTGTGGCAAAAATGAATTTCGGGCTCCGAACCATACAGAGGTCACTCTCTTTTGCTTGAGTTATATCCTCTGGCTGTGTTTACAACTGCTTGCTGGTAGGTGGTATTTTTCAGGGCAAATCTCGAATTAATCGAATGCCAGTTATCGTTCTTGCTGTGGAAACGTCGTAAACGTTGCTCTCGCTCTTGCCGTTCTTTAGCTTTTTTTTAAACCTAGCTTAGGCTCCCGGAGGACTAAGGTCGAGACATTGAAAAAAAGATATTTGTGCACATCATGCAGCAGGTATAGTAACTTTTCTTTTCTAGTTTTAGTGAAAATGAAAGCAAGTGCGATAAAATCAATTTAAAACTGGTTAATGGTGTTGCATAATTTAAGGCCTTTGAGCCTAAATCAGCGCTGAGACTGTATGCTAAATATTGCTGTGGAAATGTACTTCAGAACGAATGAACTTATATACTCATGAACTTATATACTCATGAACTTATATACTCATGAAGTTTTTGAAATATATAGTTAATATAGTAGTAAATGCAATAACTGCAGAAACTGCTCAGTCAGTATTTCGCAGTATATATATATATATATATATATATATATATATATATATATATATATATATATATATATATATATATACACACATATATAATTTATGGGAATGAGTTATGACATCATCAATGCTCATTTTGTAAAATTTTTAATAGTATGTGATAAATGGTATCTCCAACAAAAAACAATTCATTCATACCCCTTATTCCACATCGGCTCCAGGTCTATTCACAGCATACACTTTCTTCTTTTCTAGGTCCGTTAAAATACTATAACAATGTAATCACAAGATTCATGTTTTTGCTTCATTTACTCGGATTTCCTAAAAGGCCAAATAATTGTAATTAAGATTAGCGGAATAAACCGAAGCTGTTGTATTCATTTTGGCCATTTTACGCATTGCTGAACACTCGCTGAATCTATTTTTGGACAATAATGTTTTATGGAAATAAGTTATATGTATTTGGAATTCAATCGTTCAATCGCTCTTTAATACGAGTCCGAAAGAAAGTTGCTTTTAAATTAGCGGAATTAATAAGAATTAATAAGATGGAAGCGCTGGACACATAGTACATTACAATTATGCTTGTGTATGAAAGAGTTTTTTTTTTCCCCTGCTCAATTAAATATTCAAGTAATCATCTATTTCTTAAGATTATTGACCTCTGAGGAGCGGTTCTTTTTTTTCCCCCTTCCTCTTATTATAACATTTGCCTTAATTAATATAAAATTATTGATTAGCTCCTCCATTATGGCAGGAGTAAAGCGCTATTTTAGCAGCATTATTTTTTAAAGAAGTCTATTAGTTTTGAATAGAAATCCATTTATGTTACATTCCTAATACATTTTTTGGGGGGAACAATGGGAATGACTGCAAACCCTCACAAACACATTTCAGGAACTGGCTAAGTATTAGCAAAGTCTCTTGCTGCATTCTATGACGCAACATAAGGACCGTAGCCCTAATATTCTCCTTGTCAGCTTCCTGAGATTGATCGATCTAATTAACAAGTGTGTGGAGGTGTTGCATAATTACCATAATTAAAAAACTTGAAACCTATAAGCTAATGTGAAGTGCACTTTATAATTAAGGTGCTCTTTATACACGAGACCATAATGATATAGTCGTGTCTAACATATTTCTGTCTAAAATGGATTTATGATGGAATTACAAAGGAAGTTGTGGTTTTGGTTTTTAGTGTGTTATATATAAAAAAAATGCACATGGGGGTGGGGGTATGGGGGTGTTTAAGAATGTTTTCCATGTTTAAACAGATCTAATATGTTGTTTAGATAAAACATTAGGATGCTCAACTGGCTTAATGGGTACAATACACATTGTGGTTAGAGAAAGTTTACACGTATAAATTCAATCTGTGCGTGCAGTGCGTTGCGGATTTCACGCATGAACGCGGCTTCATGTTCGACGCTAATACACGGTGCATAATATAGTAGTTAAGATTGGATTTCTGGCAGCAAATCAAAACATTATAGTAGCAAACAGTAATACTTGCCTTGAGCGAACATGCCAGGCCATTGAGACTCTTATTTTGTTTCACCTACACGTTTTAGACCAATTACGATTTCCCAAATCCCTCAGAAATATCATATCCGGTGGGTACATTTGAAAGGGTCCTAAAAACGTAAAATTACTCATAGAGTGAATTGCATTAATTCTCATTGTCACAGAGCGCTACAACGCTCATGTTTCAATTTTAAACGGCTACGTTTACCTCAGCGAGATGTAAAGCAAAGTGGAGTTGCTGGCTGCTGCCTTATATTACGGGTCACCATATATCATTCTTCTTGATTGAATGCAACGAAAGCACATCTGGTTCCACTTGGCTGTCGCCCGTCACCACAACGAGCTTTTTGGGGTTCGGACTTAACATCTAGTTTTAATTACAGTGACTTTAATAACAGTTGCTAAACCATTTACCTCTGCTTGGATTTGTTTCACAGATATTTGCTTTAGCAGATATCTGATTTCAGAAAGAGAACGAGCGAAAAAGAGAGAGAGAATTGACAGGACACACACACACACACACACACACACACACGATATGTTAAAGAAAACAAGGTGCACCAGGAGACATTTTCTGGAACGGCATTTGTTTGCATAGTCTTTTCTATTAACGGTCAAGATTTCTGACATTTGTGTAATCCAGAAACCAAAGTGGTCATAAAGGCCGTTAAATGAGAAGTTCCTCCGAGGCCTGCGATTACGATTCTGTTTCGTATAACCCAAACTCTTGTATTTTTATTGTGTGCGAAACATAGACAGTAAAATATTTAGTATTTAAAAAATTCACTTTTTCTTAGTGTTTTTTTCGAATAGACGATTATAAAACTATAGGGTTGATTTTAAAAAATCCTCTCGTGATTATTAAAAAAAATCGAAAGAAAGAAAGAATATAAAATGCCAAATTTGAATGAAATTGAAAAACACGTAGAAGGTAAATCGGCAGACATTTTGTTTTATTTCCCCTGCTATAACAGTGTCTGACTAACTGCAGTGCTACACTGAATTTCAGCACCAGAGATCCTTTGAGACAGAAAGCACCTAATATTTCATTACTTAGGTCCAGATATTTCAGCCTTATTAGGAGGCTATTTAGGTTTGAGGAATATTTCATCTTTGAAAAGCCCTACAGAACGGAAAATGACCCGTTACGATTTTACTAAAAATATCAGATTGAGTAATGGTCCTATACATTCGAATGTTAATTTAAAGGCGGTCTAATTTTTTTACTTTTAATACAAAAATGGTAAAAAAAAAAAAACATTTATTTGTAGAAACTGATGCAGAAAATTTATAATATATATAATATCTGGTGTATATACTGTATGTACATTCACTACATATATGTGTGTGTTATTATTATATTATTTATTATTTTTTAATAAATAAATCGTTTCGTTTTGTATTTTTCACATTTAGAATATGTTGAACATGAATTAACACTGGATTACGATGTTGGACCTCCTTGCTGTGAAGATGCCAATAAGTATTGATGAAAATGTTGAAAGTCTAAATCTGCCCATATTCCACACGAGGATTTAAACCGGAATTTAATCAAAGTTTCTCTAAATCCTGCATAAACCTGGGAAACCAGAACAATCTGCAAAAAAAAAAAAAAAAAACTGCTTGAAACCAAAAAAAACAATCACCTGGACGTTCTTCATTTGTTCCAATGTTTGGATCGTCTGAACGACTACTTAAACACCGTAATTCGAAAAGTTTTTCCGCCAAAAAGTCGTTGAAAGTGAAGTTGTAATCTTACGTAACTTCATAAATATTTCACTCGTTTATACGCTCATTAATTATTCTAATGGTTGTCATTTACCTAATGGAGATTCATTGTGTGCATGATGACACATGGTATAATATAATCGATTTATATTCTCATTTTCAGGCGCCGGTAAGCCCCTATAAAATTCTCGATCAGTATTTAACCCTTCCTGGGGTCATCTGCCGCAGAATGCTCCACATATGTTTTTATGCTGATGCTAATGCATACACATCGGTCCTGCTTAGAGAAAGAATGAATATTTGCCATGGTGTGACCTTTGTTCCATCTGTTTTCTCTTTTGCCCCCTGAAAACGGATCGATTATTATGTAAAATTATGCTTACGAAAACACCGCCGTCCCCGTCTCATCCTCCAGCTTTCACCTGGCATGTGTGACTCAAAATTCATATTTTCTCCTGAGCAGTTAGCAGACATGCAATATTAAAGCCAGGTGCAGAAAAGCCCTGGGTCTAGCCATGTTGCGGGTGCCATTTTCTCTGGGTCTGGATCGCATGCTCCAGTGAAAGAGCTGGTTAGAGTAGTTCACTGTGCTCTGGCCTCTTTTATGGAAGGCAGACCGGGCCATTGTGGAGCACCGAATAACTGAGAAGGTTTTTATTTTTTTCATTTTCGAAATAATTTGGCTTGAATGGGATGAGCACCGAGAGCTTGCCTTCTGCCTCGTTCATATTAGCTCAGCTCAATACTGTCTCGGCTTCGGCTTTTCCGTTTCTGATTGGGGTCGAGTTAAGAAAAGGAGGAGAAAAGGGAGAAATGGGGAAAAGCAACCTGCACGTATTCTGCCTTATAGTGTAGATACGTATTAGAGTTACAGCAGGGGGAAAATGGCTACGGTTAGTGGCTGAATAGAGCAGGCTGCCTCCTGTGAGAGGGTTCGAGACCCCCGACTGTCCGTTTCACCTCCCCCAACACCACCAGCATGTTAGCATGGAGGGCCATGTTAGCGGGTCAAACGGAGTGGAAAGTTTTCGCCAACAGTGGTGTAGATAATCTGTTTTACCTTAACTACTCTACTTCTTTTTTTTTTTTCTGTTTGGCTAAAACAGCCTTTCTTTCTTTCTTTCTTTCTTTCTTTCTTTCTTTCTTTCTTTCTTTCTTTTTTTCTTTCTTTTCCATTTGCCTAAAATGTTCTTTCTTTCTTTCTTTCTTTCTTCTTATTTTTTTGTTGTTGTTTGGCTAAAAGAGTTTTCTTTCTTTCTTTCTTTCTTTCTTTCTTTCTTTCTTTCTTTCTTTCTTTCTTTCTTCTTATTATTTTTTGTTGTTTGGCTAAAACAGTTCCTTCCTTCCTTCCTTCCTTCCTTCTGGCTAAAACAGCTATAGATCACGGCTGTGTGTGTGTGTGTGTGTGTGTGTGTGTGTGTGTGTGTGTGTGTGTGTGTGTGTGTGTGTGTGAATAATACTGTTATACTTTACTCCTCTTTTTGCTCTCAGAGTAAAAACTCCTCACAAAATTCCGCTTCGCTCCGCTCCGGATCTCCACATCACGTTTTCGCATCGACTTGCCCGCGTCTCGCGCACCATCCGGCGCGCTCCGCGCTCTGTGTGTGTGTGTGTGTGTGTGTTCGTGTGTGCGCGCGCGCGTGCGCGCGGGCGGGCGTGTGTGTGCGCGCGCGCGCGCCAGCTCTGCCTTCCTCACCTTTTCGGAAACGCCGCTCTTCCCCTGCGACGAGAGCTCGGCCGCTGAACATCAGGAATTCACCGCGAATAAAAAGACACACACACACACACACACACACACACCAGCGAGGAGCCGTTTGCCTTACACACGCCAGGCTGTTTTTGTTTGTTCTTTTTTAAAATAAATATAAAAACAAACACCTACACACACACACACGTTTTTTTTTTTTTTGGTGTTTGCTTCCTTTACCCACAGATACCGAGGAGGTTGCCGTTAGATGACCGGTGTCGGTCACGGTTCTCTCCTCCTCCTCTTCTTCCTCCTCCTCCTCCTCCTCCTCTCTCACCACTGCTCTTCACTTCTTCGCATCTTTCTCTCGACTTTGAGAAGACCGGGAAGTCAGAAGTGAGTCAGACTTTACGCGAACAGTCGGACACATACGCACACACACGCACACACACACACGCGCGCGCGCACTCGCACACAAACACACACGCGCGCGCAGACGCACGGAAAGATTGAGAAAGCCAAAGGTTACCGCGACTCCGTGTCTCGCGCCGGCAGTGTATCTGAGCATGTCCCGCAGCCCTGCGGTTCTTCCTACCGGACACACTCCTGCTCGCCTCGTCTGTGCGCTCCGAGCCGCGCTCCACCGAATCAGCCGCAGGTAAGTGCGCACATCCCGGTTTATGCTCCATATCCCGGCTTGTGCTCCATATCCCTTTTTTATCTTTATATTCCGGTTTATTCTCTGCTTGCGTTCACACCGGTTTTACGCGGCTCCGAGTTCGGCTTGAGCGCAAACTTTTTTGCTTTCGCGTCTGAGCGCCTTTTAATTCTCATTCACTCACACACACTCTCTCACACACACACACTGGGCTTTAAAGTTTGGGTCACCCAGAACAATTTAAATGTAAATGCAAATAATACGAATCATAATAATAATACAATAACAATAATAATAATGGTGCGTTTTTATTAAACTGAATAAGCGGCTCTGTTATGGGGGGGATTGGAGGTGGAAGCGTGTGTGATTGAGAAGCGCCGGTAATGAAAACACGAGCAGATGTGGATAGATGCGACTCCTGCGCGCGCTCGTAACGAGAGGATGAATGGGGTCTATTAGCGCGTGCGGCGCGTGGACCGTCTGCGTCTGCAGCAGCGTTATTATTATTATTTCTCCCCTCTTCTCTCATTGTTGAATTGCGTTTTTACTCAGGCATCCATATATTGCATTTTACACGTTTGGAGTTTGTATGACGTGAAACTCAGGCCTTGGTTTTGATTTTCTAAATGGAAAGGTTTGGATACAGGAGCGCGATCAATGAGATGCCTGGATCGAGGAACGTATAGGAGATACACACGAGACATTAGAGGTTGAAATCCTTTTTTTAATCCATGGATTATTAGAGCACGTTTCGTCATAGCACTGTAGATCACACACACACACATCATGCACACACACACACCATGCACAATCAGTGAAAGGCATTAAAAGTTGGCAGTGTTGACCTTCAGTGTTCGATACATGGCATGACTTCAAGCCAAAATTCATTCCCCCTAGTCTAGACGGTATTTTCACCGAGCATGTCTGTGTCTCTCACTCAGTGCACCGGATACGAGGGGGGGGCTGAAAGTTTTTTTTTCCTGTTCGAATTTTTTCCTTCGGCCCCGATATATCTATAGTACTTTGATTTGTATGTAAAAAGTAAAAAGATCCAAGTGAAATGGGTGTGCTTTCTTTTAAGCGGGGAAAAAAAACATTCAACCTATGCGTGTATGCCTATTACACGATAATAGATTAGTAATTATCCAGATTATTTGTGTTACACTGAAATGGACTATTAGTCTGTCTGAGGCAGATATATGAGTAAAAAAAAAACAGTGCGATTTCGTACTGCTCGTATTTCACTGCGCTTGGCATTTTGGCTCTGGCCTTTGCACAAAAAAAAATGTTTTGAATTCGTGCACGTGTGAATGCGGCCTGTTTGAAGCCGTAGCATTAGCATTTCAAAGTGGCCCCTGCGCGTTTCAATAGGAGACGCTCCAGCCCCGTGCCCTTTAGTTTTAGCGGGCCCTGTGGAGCGGGTGGGTTAGGAGGCGTGCGCTCCACTTTCTCCCTTCCTTTGTGTTTCTGTGTGAAAACACTGTCCCATCCTGTTCTCCTCCGAGGTGAAACTCTCCCGGGCGTTCTCCTTTTTCCCCTTTGAACTATCAGTAAGTTTTGCGCACGTTCTCAAGGAAGGCGAAAATAATTTATGAGTCGTCCGACACGTAACGCGCGCACGAGGTGCGTTCGGAGCCTGTATGCGTTTTACAGTAGCATCATCCATTGCCATTGTGACACCGAGCTTTTCTGCTGTGTAAGTTTTGGATGTCTGACGCAGTGATCCAGAATGTGAAATGAACGTGCATGTAATAACTGCATCGTTGTGACCATGTGTTACAGAGAAATCACACTTTTTGTTTCTTTTCTTTTTTTTTTCTGAAAGGCCTGTCACCAAAGCTGAACACTGTCGATTTTATGTAAAATTTTACAGATCGATGACGGTGTTCTTTTATATATATATATATATATATATATATATATATATATATATAGTTATATCTGTCAAGGGCATGTCGCTGGTGTTCTCCTCTCTATATGAAAATGAAGAGCTGCAGTAATATAAATACTTTTAAGCCTTTAATGAGCACTGAAAGCAAATATTCGGGTAAAATCTCACAAAGGGAAAGCCTGTACAGACCAAAAGGAACTGGTTTCATTTACAAGGCACAAAACGTCCGTTCTTCTCTATCACATGCATCGACAAGGCCAAATAATACCCGGAAGTGGCGCGTGCTTTCGATTTCGGCACGTCGTCAGCTCGGTTCATCCTCGGTACGTACGCATGCGGACGTAGTAGCGGGTGAAATGAAATAAGATATACCTTTATACGTCTCACAGCGGGGAAATGTCTCTGTTACAGCAGCAAAGAAAAAAAATGTGCAAATATGTAAACAAAAAAAAATTGGAAACTTAATACAGTATATAGTATATACACAACACAATGTATAAATACAAATATGCATATGAGTGGTGCTTCACCCGACTCTCCCTCAACACTGGCCTTTTTACTGCTCGAGTAAAGAGAGGGCGCAAGTGATCAAGCAGGAAAGGGAATAGCCTGTACGCAGAAGTGGAGAAAAAGTGATTATACATAATCAATGCCATTTCCTTACAGCTGAGCCATGCACAGCACAATGTAATAATCTCAGATCAGAACGTTTCTTTCCCCGGTTTTACTCAGCCGCATGTTTGCACGCGTTACGAATCCGGCACGGGCTAACGACAGCTCACGGTTTTGAAACACACATACAAAAGCACAGATATTGTATTTTATGGGACACGCTCGACTCAGGGGCCTTCGCGGGCTGATTTTACAATGGGCTTTATTATTATTTTTTTGCGACAGATCATCGGTCATGTGAGGCTTGAACACTCGTGGCAGGACGTGGCAGTGCCCTTTTTGCTGTATTTGAAAGGATTTTCTGTTGCGCCAACTCGTCTCCTAGCTTCCCAAGCAGGGGAGAAATGGAGGCTCATTCCCTGCTGCTTTAATTAGTTTGAGGAGCAGAACACTGGAGAGCGGATATGAAATGAAAAGAACGGTGTTTCGAAAATACTTCCATGTCATGGTCAGCTGGTGCTTCTGTTTCGATGGACATGTGGGAAAATGCATCCTCTGTACATTTAAATTTAAAGATTCAAAAAAAAGTTACCATGTGATAATATAATCTATTACTTCTGACAATACTATAATAATAATAATAATAATAATAATTATCATATTATTATATGTATATATTGTGACCTTTTTTCAAAGAAAAAACAAACAAACAAACAAAAAATATATATATATATTTCCTCAGACCCAAGTGAATTTTAAATTCATTTTTATTTGAATGCAAACAAAATGCACAATGACGATCTCTCCTGTGAATTTGTAGTGACATCATGACAACTTTCTGTCTCAACGTTTCTAAGCAAAATTAGAAGGGGGGAAAAAATCAATTTCTCTGTCATGGAAGAGAAGGCGGATGCAGAAGTAAACACTGGCTGTGGCCAGACTACAGCAGCTCGTGGCTGAAAGAGGGAGTGTGAGAGAGAAAGAGAGAGAGAGAGAGAGAGAGAGAGAGAGAGAGAGACAGCAAGGGAGAGGCTGGGGTGGCAGTGAGAATTTGCAGACAGCTGCCAGGGAGAAGGGGTTGTGTCTCCACCGGCTTTCACCACAGCGCATCGCATCCACATTTTAAAGCCCCATTTTCGACGAGACAGACCTGTTATTTCAGGACGGTGAGGTGAGATGGGCTGCAGCGTTTTCCCCCCCACAACGCTGTCCTTGACAGAAGGGGAAAAAAAAAAAACTCAAACGGAAAAAGAACGTAGACTCCATACAGCGTTTGAAGTTTTATATCATAGCTAGCGGGTCTATGAATTTTTATTTCTCCGAAAATAAAGTTCTGACAGAATAAAAAAAGAGCACATTTGTAATTGGCGAAGCTTCGGCTCGGCAGCGTCCACGAAGAGCCGGTTTCATTTTAAACTCGCTTTGCACACACAGAAAAATTCGTTTCTTTTTCTCCCTCTGTGGATGCTGCGACTGTTCATTACAACCGCTCCGGCTGATCCTTCTGCTTTGTTTCCTCAGCACTTGCCTTGTGCTATTTCGACTTGCACCGCCGACGCAGACCCTGTCCAGTCGAATTCACCTTGCCATGCAGCGTCGCTTAATCCTCAGTTTATCCGAAAGCTCATGCTCTTCATAGATAAGGCTCCTGCAAATGAGCAATCCAAGCTTTGGGAAAAGGTTTGAGCTGCTCATTGGGCATGGGCCTTGCGAGCTTGAAAGCAACACCAATATTAGTAACGGGTTTAGACCAATTTTGGCAAGCGGTTATCAAACATTAAGAGTTCCCGCGATCGCTAAATGAAAATGTAAATCGTACCGCGTAGGCAATGGAAATTGCGGAACTGTTTGTGATGGGAGCGTTCGCCACTTTATGGTGGTACTTTAATTTCAACGCTAACAAGGCGTATTTGGCGCTTGCGTTAGTTGACATCGAAACGGCTTGCGTATACGACGCACTTGCATTACGCAGCGAAGGAACGAAAGGACGAAGAATGCGCCATATCTTTTGTCTGGTTGCATCCGGATGCTAGCAAAGCCAAGGGTGTGAAGCCACCGTTGAAAAGCGTAACGCAAATCAGGCGTCACAGAGTAGGTAGCGATAACCTCTACGTTCTTTTTTCTTTTTTTTCTTACAGGCTGGTGTTTTTATATGCAAGAATGCTTTAAAAAAAAAAAAAAAAGAATAGTTCAATATAAGAATTCCATGTTAAGCTCTGTCTAATGGTTTAGTTCCACCGCAGGAGATATTCCCCTATCCGTCGTTCACACATGCTTTAAAAAAAAGAATTATTTCATTATACAAAGCAAGTTTTTTTTTGAAGGTTCACTTCTGGTTCTGTGCACTGGTTTCAAACTGCATGCGTTGTCTGCTGGGTAATTAGTGTTTTGAAAATGTACATTTATAATAGCACTGTCCTGAAAGTCTAGACGTTTTTGCTTGTTGAATCTTTGCATTTTTCTCTGTTTAGGAATTTAGTTGAATACTGATTGTAGATAAAACTTGGGTAAGCAGTAGATATGAACAGGAGCATTCATTGTTTCTGTCTTAAATTAACTATGCAGGCTTTTGCATATATATATATATATATATATATATATATATATATATATATATATATATATATATATATTCTCTTTTATACTTTTCTTTTAAGCTCTACAGCGATATACATCATTTGTTCGTCTTATTTATTCCGACCGTGTTAGAATTTGATTTCAAATCCAATTTGAAAAAATAAAACAGAAATCGAAATAAAGGAAACATTTCAGTAATTCAGAGGTATTTGTGTGACGTGTGCAGTCAGTATTTCTGTAACCAGCACGATTGAAAACTATGTTATTAGAATTTCATTATCCTTTTTGTTGACTTTTAGTGGGTGTCCTGGCCGGTGTGGTTTTCCCGGACAGCTCAGGGACAGCTGTAAAATACAGTAAACAAGGGAGCAACGGTTAGCACTAATAGCCATGTTGTTGATCTTACCAACCTGAACACACTTCACTCTGCAGGGACAGGACACCTGCGCCAACAACGGAGCCTTCTGTTTCGTTTCATTCGCCTCTCGCCAAGATGGTCAGGTGCTGATAACTACTGTAGCTGATATTCCTGCTATGATTCATTTCTGAGCAAGTTTGGCTTTTCTGAAGCGTTCTTTCTCGAGGCCTGAGGGCAAACCTCTGCAAAGCAAACAGTCAATGTTTTGATTGTGTGCACATCAGGTATCAGGCAGTGATCTTAGAGAACCGAGGCATGGGTTTCAGGCAGCACGCCTCTTTCCTTCTTCCAAGAATAAATTAGTATTAACCAGCGAGGAAAAGAAAATAACGCGATCTTTCTAATTAGATAATAAGGAGTTTGTACCAAACACCACAAGACGTTTCCATTGATCAGCTCAGGCAGTATACTCACCACTTTACACAAGATAGAGGAATTTCATTCCAGCCAATGACACTATGTCGCTCTAAGCTAATTACGGCAAATGAAGAGTCATTACTCCTCGGTGAGCGCCCATCTTTTTTGATAGCGGACCGCTCCACGTGTTGCACACACTGTTTTGCTATTCTTCTGCATTCGATACGGTTCTGTGTACACAAACTGCAACTACTATTTCCAACATTTGTTTCAGCAATACCAGGATTTATATTTGCGTGGTTTTTTTTGTTGTTGTTTGTTTTTTATAAATGCTGTGAAAGCTGGTTCTGAAAAAAGCTGCATTGTTTAAGGCAAGGCTGTAAATGGGTTGTGGCGACTGGCTAGCTACTTGACTTGACCACAGTGCAAGTGATCACGAACCGGACAACTGCTATTTCGGCACCTGCTTTTGTGCTCCTGCCAAGAAATCCTGCTGTTCCAGCAGACAACCGGGCAGGGCACCAAGCACTCTAGCCACTCGTAGGAATTTCGAAGAGGAAAGCACTAGGATGCCGAAGCCAGCACGGTATTCCAAACAGAGCCGTTTAAATCAGCCGGCCACCCCCGACGTGAAACGTACTGCCGTTTGCATTCGACTGGAATGCCTACTGCCGAGTCCGGGATTAATCATAAAGTGACAAGCACAAGCGTAGTAAGACTAAACCTTACACGGTGTCACCGGCTCCAAGTCACATACCCCCACCACCAACCCCCTCCATGCTTGTAACTTAAGAGGTCCAATAAGAGAGAGGCGGCGATTAACCTTTCCGACCATGATGGCAGGAGATGAAAAGCCGTCTCAGCAGCCAGGCTATTTCACAGCTTGTACAGCATGACTACAAGAACTTGGGTGCCTTTTCAACATCCAAGATCCACCTTTTAATTGGCAGCAGAGGCAACGCAAACTAAAAATGCGAAATGAAAGTTGAAGGCTTTAAAAAGCATTGGAAGTCCGCAAAGCAGAAACCATAGTGAATTTAGTGCTCTTGAGTTTTGCATTAATTATACATTTTCATTCTGGCCATATACCATGATTTCAGATCTTTATAGTCCTAGCAGATGGAATAAAAGATTCAGAGAGACGAATTTGAAGATTGATGGAACTCTACATTTTGACTGGATCTCCTCAGTTGCTTATATTCGTCAAATCAACATTCCAAACTAATACGTTCATGTCCAATCGTTTTTGGGAGAAGGTGAAGTTACTCCAGACGTTTTTACTTTGGTGATAGTACTATTAAGCGTCTTACAGTCGGCAACTGTCCACCGTAACTTTGAGTTCCAATCAGCATTCGGTGCCTGTAAGTCCTGAAATCCTATAAGCCTTTAGACTCGGGTGTTTTGTGTTTCTCAATATACCTAATGGACTTTTGGCATTGAAATTTAGGTTATTGATAGCATCTAACCACATCGTAGCACTGAAAGAACTCACACTGTCTCCTCAAAGTTTTAGTTTTAAGTGCTAGGTGATGTTAAACTGCTTTGTTCGTATCGTTCAGTACGGTTTTCTTATTTGACAGGAACTGTAGCTTTGTTCTAGCTTTTTTTTTTTTTTTTTTAGATGAGAATGCTGGGCTTTTCCAAGGTGTAGGTTCAGTGGGGGGTGACCTGGTCTGTAAACAGCCATGGAGCCAACCTGCAACAGCCCACAGGAAGTCTGGATAATGTTTTAGACAAAATCATGGCATTCTGAACGTTTAGTTAGTGGACTGGCCAACTGCCCCCGACCCTGTCTAATTACGTGAATGTTTTCCATTATATTTTCCAATAATTGTATTATAGTTATATTATAATTGTTTGACTTATGCTTAATTCTTAGTTTTAAAGAATTCAAAAACTGAACTTTTATAATTCAATTATTTGCGTTTAAATGTTGCCCATCTTTTCATGTTGTCGCAATGAACCAAACAATCATTTTGCAGTACATGAACCTCAGCATTCTTTTAAAATAATAATCCAATCCATTTTCATCCTTGATGAACTACTTCTTTCTTTTTTCTTCTCAGGAGTTTAAAACAGTCCAGATTTGATTGTATTTGATTATATTATATTCAAAACCTTTTTTTTTAATAAGCTGAAAGTTTTCAATGATTTTAAATGAACGATGTCACTTGTTTTATAAATATTTCGTAATTTACCTAGTTTTACTATTATATCCAATTTCATTCATAAATTGTTAATTTGTCAAACTTGATGGTGTTTTTTTTTTTTCTTTTTTCCTTTTTTGTACAGTTCATGCTGTCCTTCAATCATTCTTGCATCAAGTCTATGTGCCAGACATATATTTTTGCTCATTGCGTCTGAGTGCCAGTTTCTGGCGATGTTTTCATCAGTCATTACCCAGAGCTGATTAGCAGCGAGCCTGGCCTGTGTTGGCAGGAGACGGCTCCAAATCCGTGCTCAGCAGGCCCCCAGGCTGGCCGACGTAGTCCGGCCTCCGAGCCGAGCCACTTAGCCGCATTTCCGTCTGCCTTTTTTCTGTTGCGCCATGATAAGATCTCTCTGGAATGTTTCTCCCAGCTCCTGAGGTCCCCCTGGTTGTGTGTCTGGTTACTTTAGTGCAATTAAGGGAGAGATGGAAACACGCTCGATAGCATCTGAGAGAAACACTGCTTTGTACCCAAACCGTGTGTCTATGTGGCATGTACTCTATAATTATTTATAGAACCTAATAAAAATTTGACATCCTGCCCAGTGTATATTGTTAACCTGAGATCCTTTTTGTCTGTGTTTTTCTTAGATGATGTTGCGTGTTTGTTTTAACAATTGGACATGCTTCTGATTTTTTTTTTGTTGTCTCGATATGGGAAGAATTGTAGGCTCCATCGAAGTAATTACCTTCACTAAACCCATATAAGTCTTAGAATTGGATAATCTTGTATTGCCAGAGCTTACTGCAGTCTGCTGCTTCAAAATGGCTTCTTGTCCTCAGTAAGATGTTGATGCCTTAGATATTAACCATGAACAAACAAAGGATCACCTCCATCAATACGTCACAATGTAAAAGTCTTTACAGGCACTATTTATTACAAATACACAGTATACTTCATGAACAAATAAACCAAAACTTAAACACTAAATAATGCGCATATAAATGATTTACATATACACTTGGGTTGCAAGTAAAAATGACATGGATTACACTTTTTTTTAAATTAATTGATAGGGTGGATTACTTGAAAATATTTAATTTTGGAAATATTCCTTTGTAGCGCTTATATTATTACAGCACTGTTAAATAGACTTAGTTACATACCAGGTCACTAACCGTAGTGCATCATTACTGAGATTTATTAGATAATTTCTCACAGCTTGAATATTATCAAGAGCTTAAGTCAACCAGCCTCAACATTTTTCTATGTGTCTGCATTTCATTTATTATTTCAACTGCAAAATAATGACAATTGAAAAATCCGCCAGCTTTCCGCAAAACACCAATGCTAGATTCGTTTTTCTTTCGCTTGCCGTGTGCGTGAGGCGAACGATTTCCAAGGTGAACTCCCAAGTTTTGTGGATGTTTTAGCCTTCGATTGAACTGACTTCAAAATATACGTTGATGTAACGAAGCAATGTAGTGTTTATCAGTGATGCTAGTTTCTGGCCCTCACTGCATCATAGCATGCGCTAATCACTAATTCGAGACCATTTTTACGCATGTTCACCCTGTTGAGTTGCCGTACACACTACTGGTGTGTATGCATGTGTAAGATATATGCATAATATTTGAATTCATCCAGGGTCATGCAGCGCTTTCTCACATTTTCTCATACAAATGATGAAAAATCACAACATTTTACACATACAAGCATTTCGACCGAAGTTACTTCAAGAGGCCAAATGAAACCGTTGCGGCAGTTTTCGCTGTTGTAACCTGCTCCACCTTTTCATTTCAATGTGATTTCTGTTTAACGAAGCGCTGTACTGTGCTTTATAACACAGTCCAGTGATTTGATAAAGAAATTCAATGTCAACTATTTGATTATTAAATTTGAAAGATTTTTCAAATTGGTTTCAGAAGCGGTAATAAGCATGTAATAAGCATACTTGTTACAAATAAAGGAACAAAATAAAAACAAAAAAAGCAGCGACTGTGCTCTGCTTAGGCATGTAGTATTTGATATGGTTTTGGTTCCCTTGTTCTCTTAGAGGAAAGCATCAATGCAAATCAATAGCAAGTTATACTGACTTGGGAATTCCCCAAGCGACAGGACACGGGGCTCACTGAACGGATCCGGAGCATGAACATTGGATCAGGAGCATGTGCTAAGGTCTTTAATGTGACCAGATCTCGACTCAACTGAACGCCTGTGTGAGATTTCAGAGCCATGTGTTTGACAGAGACATCTCCGAAACGCCAACTGAGGGAATATGGTTTGGAACAGTTTGGCACAGTTCCTTGCAGAGACTTGTAGAATTTGTGTCAGGGCACAAGGCAGATTGTGGTTACCCAACATTATACATTCTTACCCCCCTCTCTCTCTCTCTTAATTTGTCTTCCAGTTATATTTGGAGTCACAGTATTTTAATAGAAAGTGCTCCTGGGACTAAGTGTTGCTGTATGCATTGTAATATACCCTGAATTTAACATTTCTAGACAGTGATAAATGTATCCCCTGTGTGTGTTCATGATATTTAGCCTTTAGTAATTGTAATTGCATTGAATAATAACAAACAAACAAATGGAAAGATCATGAATATGCAACCGGAGCCACTCGGAGATGCTCCGGGAAGAGAAACGAGAAGCGAGCGACGAGTGATTATTGTGTCTGCGGCCCAGTTGTTGTTGTGGCAGTGAACACCGGTGTCGCGAGCGGAATCCTTTTCCATTCAACGCGATTCCTCTGCAGTACTTGTGCTTTAATTCCTAGCCAGACTGATTGTCTGCTGAATGAATGGAGGTCATTACTCTGGAATGCTGGTCGCTTGCGTGACTCCGCTTCTCGGAGAAGTCGGATTTCCCAGCTTTTTTGCATTAACAGATGTCAGGGTGGTTCCTGATAAAGTCTGTTACTTGATGATTAAGTTCCCGGATCTGAAATACGGCACTGCACTACAATGACATCTGATTAATATCAGTTGCTTTTATGGACAAATAGCAAAACAAATTGAACGACAGAATTGAATATTACATTGTATTATATGCTCGGTGGAATTATTTTTTTCCCCCCGCCTCGCTTCATGGTTCCGGCTTGTGAAGTGGTTCTTGTGAAACTGTATTTTTATCCCGCAAAAGAAGCAGCAGTGAAGTGTAGTATTTCGGAAGATTGCATACTGTGGAGTCGCGATGAATAGACGTCCCTTCTCTCTAACAGTTACCAGCAAATCTAGGCTGGGTCAAATCCAGCGTGGGACCGTTTGCATCTAAATTACACCGATGGCAGCATTGGTTAACACATGTTAATGAAGCTAACGATCCAGGGAGAAATGCTGTGCGGGGCTCCCTCTTCCCCGTTCTGAGTCTAAAGACCATGGAGGGAGAAAAAGAGAGAGAAAGAGAACGAGAGATCACCATACACAATGAAACTGGATCTCCTCTGAAAGACTGAGTGGGCCATCAGTGCCTGCTCCTCTAACCCACTTTCTTTTGCAATGCTGAAGTCTCACTTAAAAGCTCTATGCTTGGCACTGTTGAAAAGAATCGGTTTAAAACCTAGGAGAGCATAGTTAAGGCCTGCTCATGCCTCAGCACGTATAATTGTTCTTAGATGGCGACTGAGTTTGTGTCAGACTGCTCAACTGGATTTCTCTTAAAAAAAAAGGTGCAGACTTTACGGTACGCACTCTCAGAACAATCATTCTTTGTTGCTGGATTGGTATGCTCGAGCATACATGTTTTGTTTTCGGTAGTACCGTAAATCTATTTTTATTTTTATTTTATATATATATATAAAACGTGAAGGTACACATTTTCAGGTTAAAGATACATGCTAAAGGTACAGAATATAAGATTACCATCCCAGCAGCAGAGAACTGTACAATTTATTACCTTTTTTATGAGAGTGTAGGTACACAGGAAACTCAGCAGCCGGGGAGTAAAGATTTAGGATTTTCAGGACACGAGTGAGTGAATTATATTTAAACTCTTGATAGGAAAAACAGTAGCTGCAGTTACAGTAGACGTTTTTGGCCACATAAACGACTGAAACTGTGACAGTGTATATTAAAGCTGCGTGATATATGTTGATATATTATCGATACCACAATGAATTACAGCACAGTCTGCTTTTCTTTTTGATTGTGTTTTATTATTTTAGTATCGGACAATTTTACTTTTTAACTTTCTTGAATTGTTTGCAGATTTTTTCTTACTCTTTTTTTCAGTTACAACATGTATTTGAAGATTATACATATAAAACAGGGCTGTCACGCAAATTCATTTTAACGCCACTCTTTTTATCAACGCGTGATTAATGCAGCTCTCATTTTTGTGTGACCATTTTTATTAAAAATATATATAAATAAATAGAGAAGAGGCCAAATTCAAGCCTTTATTGCAACACACATTTATTCACGATGTCCCTTCTTTACTCAGGTATAAAAAAATTATAAATAAATGATAAAATCCACCGAATTTCTTTCTTTTTTTTTTTTTTTTTAATCACTAAACATTTGTTTTACTGATGCACCAAATCAAGCACCAAAATCCCCCATGATTCACACATCATGATTCACACAACTGATACAATTAAAACCATCCGTGTGGAAACATATCAAAATTTCCATTTGGTGTCTTGATGATTTACGTAATTTATAACGTTACAATTACTTTAAAACATTTGCAAGAATATATTGTCTTCATGCTCTATGTTGAGTATGGTTTCACTAATGATAAACTTACATTTGCATAAAGCATCCATATATATATATATGGATATAATTTTTTTTTTTATTTTGTTTCCGGAATATTATCCAAATGATCATTAAATAATAAGCATTTTCTTACAGCAGCACTACTTGGAAATTCTTCACAAACCTGCAGTGGGTGTATTGTGTATTATTCAAATCATAATAATCAAGTCAAGTCAGGTTTATTTCTATAGCACTTTTCACAACAGACATTGTCTCAAAGCAGCTTTACAGAATTTAACAGTTAAGGTGAATAATATGTTTTTATCCCTGATGAGCAGCCGTGGAGACTGTGGCAAGGAAAAACTCCCTTAGATGTTATGAGGAAGAAACCTTGAGAGGAACCAGACTCAAAAGAACCCATCCTTATTTGGGTGACATCAAGAGTGTGATTATAATATAATCCTAAATCAATGATTCGATTCCTATTTATCAACTAATCATTTCGGCTGGCAAGGCGATTTTTCTGTAACTAATACTTCCAAAGTTGCCCGTGCCGTCTACGTCATTAACAATAATAAATGATTGTTACCGCAGGCCTGAGCAAAGTTGCTCATATCGATTGGAGGTTATGAAATTGGATCGAAACGTATCGTATCATAGCAGATCCGGTTTCATCAAGAATCAAGTGCTTGATGAATTGTATAATGTTGTTTGGAAGCCTGAGCCCCCCCCTCCTACTACACATCATTGTTAGGCACCATTGTGATGATAAATAGTACAGGATGTGTGGTCTGTTTTAGAAGAACCCAACCTCTCTCACCCCCCCACCTCCCCCAACCCTCAACCACCACCTCTCCCCCTACCCCTCTTTGAACAACAACCCCATCTGAGTTTTTAACATATCGATCTCCCTGTTAACATCCAAAGTTACCCAAGCGCTCATTCCTGACAAATTCCAGCACCGCTCCAACATCTGAGTAACAACAGTGTTAACTTTAAATTACGGCCGTTTCAAACCCATCGGAGCATATCAGTGGCTGTGTTTTCTTAGCATACAGAAGCAGTCCTGAGTTTGAACCCCGGGAGTTAATGGGCTCCGAGTTTTGCAGGAGCCTTTGAAAAAGGTCAATACGATACGGTCAGATTTAGCAAGCGGCATTAACTGCTGGTTGTGTTGTCAGGAGAGATTTAGACCTGACAACTGATTTCTCTCAGGGAGCATACTACACCCTCCGTCTTTGTCTGCAGATTTTCAAATGATTTGCTGTCTACTGCATGCTCTCCATCTCATAGCAAGACATCACCCTTTCTTTGTTCACATGTACACCAAAAAAAAAAAAAAAACCGAGGCCAGAAAAATCTGCATTCAGCACAGTGTATAGAGGATTTGCACTATGGATCTCGCTTACTACTTTAATATCCTGTCTGGGGTTTACACATCGCTCACATCAACCGCTATTTCCCTAAACAGCCATCAACCTTCTTGCTTTTTTCTTCCGCTCGTTTTCTTTTTTTCCGCTCCACCTCTGACCAAAATGTCATCCCTTCAACACATTGTAAAAGGTCCACTTTTTTATGTTTTGTGTTGCCTCCTGCTATCTTAAAAAATTAATCATGCTGTTGAATAATGCCTCATGACGATGTGTGAATAATTGATGATCTGATGCTTAATAGAGGGACAGAGAAGGCTTTTTTTTCCCCTTTCACGCAGCTGCTCGTCTGTGGCATTCGGAGTACCATTACACGCCTGCTCACCGGAGCAATTCATTTTAAAGCCTAGCATATTTTACACAGTTAATATGTGTACCTTGTTTGCGTTTGCCACACGTTGCACGCATTGCCAGGTGGGCGTATATCATAGTGCATCCGTGCACCGTTATGTCCGTATGAATATTTTATAGAACTTTTTAGCTCAGTGTCTGAGGAAGACCGGGGCGAAATAAACGTGTAAAGAGGGCAGGCAGTGAAGCGTGACACTGGAGGAGTAATGCAAACGTATCACGACAGATGCGCACCAAATGACAGAGTGTCTGAGGACACACACAAAACGTGTGCGCACCCGTTTCCAGCCGTTTGTCTTGTTGTTTTGACAGGAACAGTCCTTTCATTGCTTGCGAATGAATTAAAAATAGATGCATTTGGGTTGTGATTGAGTTGATGAGCTTTTGGAAAAGCTGCGGATTTCTCGTATTTTGCTTGCCTTCAGGAGCTTTGATTTGATGCTTGCGCTTTGATTGTGTTACCAAAGTGATACGCGGGAAAGGAAGGAAGTCTCTTCCCGGGTAAATATATATTCCCAGCTATCTTTCCCAAGCGAAGGAGAAATATAGAGCGTCAAGGACTCCTTTCATGCCGATTGACAGCCGCTATCAGTGCAAGAAACCTATATAATGGTGGTCCTCTGAATTTTTTTCTCTCTCTCTCTTTGCGATCCTTTTTTATTTATCTGGGCGTATTAATGTCAGCCCATTAACGCCATAGCCGAGAAGTGCTCAGCAAAGCCACCGTTAAATGGCTGAGGCAGGGACCTTCTTATCGTTTGCAACCTGAAAGGAGGAATGTGACGCTATCAGTTAATGGAAATGACATTTCCAAATTTCATTTGGAGATAATCCACTTCTCGTCCACTAAAACATCAAAATTACTGCTAACAATATGTCAAGGCGGCGTTAAAACTTGGTTACCTTCCCATATCACGTCTACGATAATCCCCCCCCTGAGAGATACAGGTACAGGTAGCATAGCCTTTTAATAGGATTCCCCCTGTGTTCCTCAGGTGATTATTAGGCTTTGCATGTCATTCCTATCTCAGAATAGAAAAGGCGTATCAATATAAGAGAAGTCTGCAGACATCTGAGCTGATCTTATACACTGTATTCTTGAGAATCTTAGAATATTCGGTTTGTGCTTTTCTTTTTTGCCATTTGTTTTTCTCTGCAGTATAATAGAAATCTTTTCATCAGATGCCATTTACAGGTCAGCTTGATTATTCAGATTAATGTCCAAAGAGAAGTTTAGAGAACATAGATACAAGACATTTTTAATCCAGATTGTCATTGTTTCAGCCAATGCACTCTGGTAGATTTGAATGTTTTTTTTCAATTTCTCTTTTTTTGTGATAGTAAAACACTAGAAAAGCAAAAAAAAAAAATACAAGCCTTGGACATTTTTATTATATACTGGAGATGACTTAATGTTTGAAATGTATGAGGACGTTAGGGCTTTTGTTCTGTCCCATTACGCTTCGACCAGCAGGGATTGCTGCATTCGATCAATGGACTGGGCAGTAAAATTGATATACATGCAGCAGGACCCATTAGTATAACACCAAAAAGATTCATTAGTGAGGGTTAAATTCGGAAAAACACCGGATGAATCAGCCTGTTCATATCAAGCCCTCGTAACTTTTTTTTTTTTTGGGGGAAGACACGTTTAAGAGACATAAACAGTAACTCACAGACATTTTCCCTTTCCTCTTCCTCCAGGTACATGGTATTTTCTTTTAAAATATCACTCTATTTTTGCTTCTTTGCTTTTCTTTTTGCTAATTGAGCATCTCTGGTACACTAGCGGTCAGATAGCATTAGCACCATGCGTTGTGCTACATCAGCTGGCCTGTGTGTGTGTGTGTGGGGGGTTCATTGATTGATTTTCTTCTCCGATATCAGGCTCAGTGGGACACTAATGTCATCTGATCACTGACCCAAAATCTCAGCACTAGAGGAAAAAAAATAAAAACAGCCTGATTTTTGCTACTATGACTATTAGCATTAGTCAAAAGGACAATATAATACATGGCAAGCATTCACATCTTTGGCTTGATTCGGAATTTTGTATTTATTTGCTTTTAATAGACTTGTCATATTGTTTGACAATCAGCATCACGACTCTTTCTTTTTGCTCATTGAAAGCTTGGAAGTTAAATCAGAGGTCAAGCAAGACTTGTGAGCTGTCAATCTTGTATTGTGGTATCTACCACCTCTAAGCTCCCCCCTAATGTGTCTCTCCTCACACTCACACTCTCCAGTCCATTATTGCAGGCCTCATTGCCCCGAATGGCCCTTTATTCCCCGGTGGCCTGTGCGAGAGACAACAAGGAGGTTTTGGTCAAAAAGAATGCCCCATTCTTTCACATCTTTGCATTGTTTCCCGATAAAGCATTACCATTTCAAACTGTCCTTTTAGCATTCGTTTTTGATACCTTCTTACCACTTTATTGTAGAGGAGCAACAAATGCTTTTTTTTCTTTTCTTCTTATCAAACGTCTGACTTTTTTTTTTTTTTTTTTAAGCACAGCTGCATGGTGTGCACAGCTGTTTACAGCCTCTGGGTTGGTGCCCCTCTGGCTTTCCATCTTTCAAAGCATTTAAACATCTGTTTGCGTTAGTTGCGTACGCAGTCGGCACGGCGCAAGCTGTCATTTTATATCAGAAGCATAGATTTTCATCGGCGGGATGAAAAATTGTATAAGAATGCCCCGGCGTCGCGCTTCAAAAGCACCAGACCACGTCGTATAGGAACACATTGTAATTTGTTGTGATGTGACAAAAAAAAGGGGAAAAAAAAAAAAACACATGCAAATGGCAACAGCAGGACTCCCCGTGATGCTCCGGCTGGGGTTCGATCACCACCGCTCGTGTGAAGCACTTAACAGGTGTTGATCGGCGGTCTTCGGCACAGCTTAGCGAGATAAGGCCTCCAGCTGAGAAGAGAGACTCGAGTGTGTTTAATGAGAAGAGCGGGGAGTCAGACAGACCGCCTTAGTGTGTGCCTTCGGTGTCTCAGACTGATCAGCATGTTAACCACTCTCAGCATGACACAAAGATATGAAAGTAGCGGGCTGTTGTCGTCGATTTAGCCCGACACCCATCTGCCTGTTTACTGGATCAGCCCTCCTGGGTGAAATATTTATTTTCTTCGCCGGCAACCTGCTGCACAACGATCCAGTGCGTTCGGTGTATTTTAGTGGCGCGTGAAATATCAATTGTGAGGCGGCTTTATGAAAAAAAGAAATAGTCATCCACAGCTATGTATATCGCTTCTAAAAACATGAAGGTGTGTTTTTTTTCCCCTCCTCCCAGCGTGAATAGATAATTTGAGTCGTACACGCAGAGGTGCGCGCTCCAGAGTGTGTGAGGGGTGTACACAGGCTTTTAATGGGCTCCTAAGTGACTTGTTACTGGAGTGACTACGCTCCCCTGCGAGGGGTGAGCACCAGGGCACGCAGGAGGCGCGGTAAACACAAAAACAGACCGATACATCTCTGAGCAGTCTGGGCTTGACTGTTTCAAACCGTTTTCGCCAGACATGTCAAAGGTTTACTCTGTGAATGGCAACAGGACAGCACACGGACACGTGCGAGCGCATAGGGAGATAGATTGCGAAGAATAACACGGTGTGTGTTCGCATTTGCTGGTGAAGGTACATCTTTGGCACATGTTTGATGGACACCTTGTTTTTATGTTCATCAATTCAATGCCAGATCAAAATGGGGGAATGATCTGTGTTTGTGAGTTGTTCTCAGCCCTTAAACGTTTCTTCTATGCTGTTATGCTTGTCAGGTGCAGACCCTGAAGATGAGCGTCTTTGGAAGGAATTCTCACGCACTGTTGTGACTCCGGCGTATTTCCAGCAAGCATGAGGATAGGTCTCAAGCCGAGCACAATGGCCTGCTCAGTATGGAGTCTCCCAAGCCTACGTTGCCTGATGTTTGCTTTGGCTGCTCTACACTGCACCGAAGGTAAGAACCCTCATCAGCACATCATTCATCCATTAATGGAAGGAACCAAGTGAAGTGAGCAATTCTGTTTTTGGGCTATATGGGAAATAATAGCTTCTAGGCCAAGATGTTGGATTTCTTCTCACAAGGTCATGAGTTCAAATCCCAGTGCTGCCAAACTGCAATTGTTGGGCTCTTGAGCAAGACTCTTAAGTCGCAACTTCTCAACTGTATAATGAGACAATTACAAGTCGTTCTGGATAAAGGCGTCTTCCAGATGCTGTAAATGTAAAATATATGAGAAAATATTTATTTTAGCCTGAGACATTATTTGGTTGGTGAATACTTGTTCCATCACAGCCTTTTAGCCTGATGGATTTTAGTGGACTTTTCAAAAGTTTTCGACTCTCGGTGAAATGTAAAGGCGAGATATCTGACTGCTCTATCTCGTTCGAGATAACTCATGTTTCTGCATTCGTTCGTACATCCCGCTCTAACTAAAGGGCTAAGCTCTACAACTGTTCATTATGAACACTATCCCCAAGTAAACATGCTTCATTACACTCCGCCCCGGACGTAATATCTTTTTAATGCATTTTATAATTGAATTAAATGGGTTACCGCCATTGCCATAAATGGCTACACGTTTTTTTTTCCCTTTTCTTTTTGTTGTAGATTTTGTTTTTTACTTCTTTTTTTTTTTTTCTTTTTGCAGGGGCTTTGAAAGATTAATTGCTTCAGGGTTATCACCCCCGCCTTTCCCAACATATTCAGAGAAACTTTGCATCTCATCTTTCTTATTTAATTTTCCAGCGCTGACTGCTGTCTTTTGGAGAAAATTTTGTTTGCATTTAGGAATTGATATATACTGTATTTCTTTAAAGCAGCAATTTTCACCTTATTTCAGCATACTGTCTCTTGGCAAACACACTTTATATATATATATATATATATATATATATATATATATATATATATATATATATATAAGAATATATATATATATATATATATATATATATATATATATATATATATATATATATATATATATATATATATATATAGTATATGTATATTGGCTAATTATGACAGTTAATGATTTATAACTGTATGAAGCTGATATTTGTCAACTATCTTTCTGCTGTGTTGTTTGGATAAATGCTTGTTTTTAGTCCTACATTACAGCTTCGGTTTGTAAGCATCGTTGGTCCAGTGACAAGTTTTACAGCCATGAATTATTTAAGTGTTTTAGATGACAAGCGTAGGACAGTCATAATTATTCAAATGCAACAACAAATGACAGGTGTGTGTTTAAATATGATTTCAAGTTAATAATTCAGCTTAGCTAAACATATCGACGACCTCAGTTCACACACTAATGTTTCCGAGCACTACCTCAGACTCATCCTCCGTATAAGAAATGCTGCAAATCATCTCGAGCTGTGGTGTAGCGAAACACTATGCAGTGATTAATGGTAAAACATGTCAGATAGCGTACATGTCTCACTCCTCTATCTCCTCGTCGTTCTCCTTTTCCTCTCCACGCTGGTTTTTCTTCTACATGAATGTGTGCACTGATGGAATTAGAGAAGGTCTTTCTGGGCTTGGTGTCAGTGCCAGGATTGACAGGGCTGTGCCTGTATCTCCTCAGGTGGCAGGCAAATATGAAAAGACGAAGGGGGGGAGCACACTGCTGAATACAGTGGCACCATGTCATGTGCTTTAGTCGTTCCCATGGGTTTTGTATGTAACATGGGAATATTCCTGCTGGAGACTAAAAACAAGAGGGAAGAAATAAAAAAAGAAAAAAAAAGAAATAGCCCCGGTTAGGTTTTTTCACCAGCCATCCCTGCTTCCCACTCCATATTTAGTAGATTTGTTACAGGCCATGCTGTATTACTTGTGGGAGTCAAGTTGCAATTTAGGCCTGACTGTGAAAACAAATCATTCCGTGAAAGCGAATGTGCGCAGGCAAGCTTACAACTTTAAAAGCCTTGTACCTCTGACATACCGTAAAATTTAGTCTATACACAAATTAAGTATTTCAACTCGTTAAAACAGCTCAGCATCCCAGTGTTTCTGGGAAACCTCCTTTCTAAGGCCAATCAGCATAAATTTAATCTTGGTGACTTAAAGGCCTTAATGAAGTTGAGGTGAATAGTCTGGAGTCCTTCTCCCTCTGCTCATTAGTTCGAAGTAGCTGTAAACACTTTTATTAAAACAGACTCTGAGTGCAGTCCTTTTGTTCTGTCCTTCACAGTAAACAGCCTCAGTGAGTGTTCTTTCTTTCTGCTTAGGCTTCTTTTTTTATTCGGTTTTCATTCTGCTTTCCCCTTCATGTGACAGAGGGATTTTGTATCAGGCTCAGTGATCTGCCTTCCCATAGTACTAAGCTGCCGCTGGGTCAATATGCCATCAGTTCTCGATGAAGCCGAGGTCTTTCATCAACAGTCACTCCTCCTTGATAAGGCTGATAAGAGGACAATGGGACAGAGAGCTGGTTTGGGCAAGGTGCTACTGCGCCTGCAATCCCAGCCAGAATAACACCTCAATAGGATTTACCGCTAAGGGTGGGGCTGGAGGGATTTAATGGATTAAAGTCCATCGTGTCTTGCCTGCCAGTTTGTGATTGTCATGCAAAAAAAAGGCAAAAAAAAAAAGCAAGACCCAACACTTGCTACTTATAAGTTAGAATGTCTGAGATCGTATCCCCCAAGAGAACACGATGATACCCGGGATCGATTCGGGCTGTATTAATGGTTTGTCTATTTTGAGCTTGTGCTGAATAGGACTTGCAGGCAGAACTGGAAAGCATTGGCCAAACAGGTTTATGGTTTAGAAACAAATGGGTATTAATGTAAACTGGCTGAAACTCTCAAAACCTCGCCAAGAGTAATTTGTCTTTTATGGTCTCTTGGCAGCTTGTGCAGCAGAGGATAATGCTTGGTGTTCGACGATTAAACATTAAACAGACACTTTTTTGGAATGAAACGATTTCGTTGCCATTTGCATTAAAGGCAACTCAGGCATGGGGTAATGCGGTAAAACGGGTGTAACTTAGTCATCAAAAGTGCTGGAGGCAACAACAAAGATAGGAGAGAAAAATGACAAACCCTTGATGATTAGCAAGGAACAGGTTCACACTGCCAAACAATTTTTTTTGTTCATAAACAGACTTAAATATGCAGTAGCTTTCAACCATATAACTGTACAAACACTTCATAAGTACGCAGCTTCACAGAACAAGAGATCAGGCTGCACTTTTCATTTTTGGTCCCAGTATTGCAGGAACAGTTACGTTTCTGTGTGTTTGCTACAAGTTCTCGCTAATTTGCCAACTTTTGATAGACGGATAGGAAAACTTTGATATTTCTTGTATGGTCCTTAGCTTAAAAGCCGATCCCATTGAGGTTTCCTCACATGTTCTGTAACTGGGTTGTCGCACATTATTGCCAGTCAGTAAGAGTTAGACAACTAGCAAATGTCCCATGCGAACGTTCTCTGTCCCGACAGTGGCTAATTTGACATTTATGTAACCTACATAGTTAAATCCAGAAACTTACAAATATATGAAAAAAAAGCAGTAGCACAGAGAAAAAAGTAAGAGATACAGATGAACACTAATTCTAATTTGGTTTTGATACTGGCTTCTGTTACTTTTTATCGAACACGCTAAATTCAATTCGTCTTGTTCTGCTTTAGTAAAAATCATGAAGACATGACAAATAGATTCTGGACACCAGCTGGATACTTGTTTCAGGAAAAAAAAAAAAAAACTGTAACCCAAAATAGTAATATTAAGTTAAATTTGAACCAATAGAAACTAAAAGTAATCCTAAGAGTATTGAGAAATTATTATTTTTTCATTATATTAGTTTTACACAAAATGTAGCTTGTTTGGGTGTCGATGATACGTACCTACCTTTTTTATTAATTTTTTATTTTTTTTTAGGAATTTAAAAGGAATTTCTAAAAGGAATTTAGGAATTAAACAAATATCAAGACCAATACATAGAATTTCCCTTCAAACTAAAATTAATATTTTAATGACACAATTATAAACATAAAGCATAACTTTAGTAGCAGCCTAAATAGAGAGCTACAATGAATGGAAGGAAAATTCTTTGGCATTCTTTTCTCTATTAAATTCAGGAGCATTTGGTTGATGTTTTAGCATAATAGGTGTCATTTGCATGTTATGGCACGTAAAAAAAAAAAAGACCAGCTTATTGGAAAGAGATTAATCAGGCCATAATTTGATGTAGAGTGAAAAACAGGGCTGCCTGCGAGTATATTAGAGTAAAGACACTCACGTCCTGGATACAAACACAGGTTACCGTTTTTAGTCAATTTACCCACATGGCTCGTATCTCCCCTGGTGTTTTGCTTTGACTCTCTTTGTCTCATCTAGGCATATCCTCGAGTGATCTGCACAACAGTGTGCGATAGTGAAAGACCATGTGGTCAGAAAGTCTAGGAAGAACAGGATTTGTTTTATCATACTCCCCCTTCTCTCTTTTTCTCTCTCTTTTTTTTTACTGTGGATAACATCTCATCAGAAGCCAGCCATGAAACCTTTATTGTTTTGTTTTACTTTTTCACACACCATGTGGGCCGGCTGTAACGTGGCCATAAAAGGCTTTGTTGTTAGACAGTGTGGCATCGAACTGCATGTAAAAGATGTACTGTGTATTCATGATGATTAGGATCTTCATTCCTCTTTTGTTTTTTTGTTTATGTCTGCAATGATTTTAACTCCGATTCTATTGAAGACTCAACATGCAGCAATGAAAAAAAAGAATAAACCCAACAAAGATCTGATTTTCTTCTAACAAGTGTGAGATTTGGGAAAGAGAAATAGATGTGGGCCTTTCCCACACACGAGTTCCAGGAAGACCGCGAATCTGTTGGGGTTTGGGGTGGAGGTGCGTATGGTGCTCTGAGAAAAAACAGGCCGTGTATTAGAGGGTCGGAGGGTAAGTAGAGCCAGTTTCCTGTTTGCTGCGTTAATATTGTGGAATTTTAAAGTGATTAGGAAATGCAACATTAGGGTCACATCAGTCTCTTTATTATGTTCATGTGATTCTAAGTAAGCCTGTGACTTGAAGTTCACTAGAAGTAAAACTATTTTGTTTACTTATTTGTATAAACAAGCTTCTCTGATTACCAAGTGACAAATATGGCCTTGGGATTCTAAAGCTGCTTTTTGAGTTCCAGATGATTTTTTATTATCTTTTATTTTAAATATTTTTATATAGGATTAAAAATAATACCCGCACACTTTGCATCAACCTTGAGATAATTGTTAATGTACTTAGAATGCAATTATTAATGCTTACTATAACAGAACAGGCATCCAGCCCATACCTAGGCAACGAAGAGGAAACATTATCGTTGTAGTTCTTAAATAAAAGCTGCTGATTTTGTAATAAAGACACCGTCTTCCTCACGGGGACCAGCCAAATGTCCGCTATTCCTGTTCATGAGGACGTTAATAATAATAATTCCAACAACAATAAAACAGAAGTATCCTGGGAACCTGGGCAAAGCAGATTATGTGTCTGGGTTATTAATTTTTTTAAGTTCACCGTGCTGCTGCTATAAGCACAAACCAACGTTTATCTTTTTTTCAGCCTGCAGATTGACCTTTACAAAACGTTATTTTTTTTATTATTATTATTTTTTATGTACGTATGGTTAAACTGCATGGACTTCATGATGGCACTAGAGTAAAGTGTGTGCTAGTGTTTCAGAATGCGGCCTCCTGCTGATCCGTGCACTGCTGCTGAAGCGTGATCAGGGGAACAGTCATAACTAGCTGGATTATGAGTTATGAATACCCAGGAATGTGGTGACACGGTTGTAAACGAACAAAGTCCAGTGCACAGGCATTCTAAAAGCGTGCGCCATATAAAAACGTGTTCTGTGTGAGGTGATGCAACATGCTGTTTAACAACTTGCTGGCTTTTTGTCAAGGTTCTGAATACAACATGTAACATCAGAACACCCAGAGAATTCATATAACTGTTCGTGTGTCTGTATTTATGTCTTAACGGTGAGCAAGCAAATGAATAGATTTCTAGACTATTGTTACTGCATTAACTACCACTACTAATACAAATATATCACCACTCTTTCTACTACCACTGCATTTACATTAATGGCATTAGACAGACACCCTTATATAGAGCGAGTTACAATTATCTCATTTATACAGCTGAGCAGTGGAGGGGTACGGGTTTTGCTTAAGGATCCAACAGGGATTTTAACCCGCACCACCTTCTGATCAGACCTCCTACGTCTTAACCATTTACTTCTACTACAGCTTCCAGCACTGCTACTACTACTACCATTACTACCATTATCACCACCTCACTAATGAATTTTTCTTTAATAGTAGAAATTCTTGATTATAAACCGTAAAAATTATATCATTATAGAAATACGCAACAAAAAACACAACCACACGACTTCATATCCCTCATCAGCATGTCCATGTTTGATCTTATTTAGACTGGACGCAGGTGTATTGGGATTCTCACCCGCTTCTTTACTTTCACTCAATGCGCTTAGTGTTATAGAAAAATTTGATTAAAGCGTTTCTCGCAGTTCTAACATAAAGGATTACCGTTTGCTCGTTAGAAGAATTGTAACTCTGAAAACAACTCTGAAAACAAAGAGCCACATACTGTAAATGGTATATTTCATAACATTCCTGCACAGACTGTGGGTGTAAGGAAGCAGGCCAAGCTTTGCTTTCCTGTGGTTTCGAACTGCCCAAGCATGTCGCTGATCGCACAGAGAATCATTGACCTCAGACCGTGACTGAGTGCTTGACCCGGTGAGTCATTTTATCTCTCTGAGCTGGAGATTGTAAAGCTGTGATTGTGACATGCGGGTAAAAAGAGGTCGAGTTTTTTTTTTTTGTTTTACACCCAATGGGGCAGTGCGCACTATATAAACTCCACAATATTCAGTCATTAATGGACAATGGACAAAAAAAAGAAAAAGACATGGTGTGATACATGCGTTTTCTTCCTTTTAGACTGCACATTTCAATTCAAAGTTGTGGAGCATCTGCGAGACAAGTTCATTCCTGTTCTTGTCAACGTCGTCTGACCGATCAGATTCAAGACTTCACCAGCACTGTGGTATAATTATTGCTTAGTACCTCAGATTAGCAAATGCGCTAGCTTCAGGTCTTGACGGACATCCGGAAAAAAAAAAAAACGTTTCGGGAATGTCTTCACGAGGCCCAATGCGCGCTCTTTTATTCCAATGCAAATCTCCATCATTGTTCTGCTGTTCTCGAAGCTTTTTAGATGTCTTTCATGACAGCGCCACAAAAGCACCTTTGCTCATTGCAGTATGACAGCACCTTCGAGCGATCGACACCCTCCAAGCTAAGTGTCCAAGACAGATGATGTGCAGACAAGTAGCGACGTGCAAGATACTCATTAGCAAAAATTTGATGTCGAACAGATTTAGTTCTTAAAAAAAGACCCCGTGCTATGGCATAATATCCCAAAGCCACAAACGGATTAGCACCACACAATGCTACGCTGTGCTCCTGCTGTAGCGTATATAATGCTGGCGCTCCTTCCTGCCATGCATTTTTTTTTATTTTTTTTTCAATCCAGACAAATGACTAGCCTAATACGAGGAGAAAAGACCAAAGTGGAGGTCACGTTTGGGTGAAGTATCTCCTTAATAGTTTAAATGAAACTGAATTTTTTACGCGCAAGACCTCGCAAGACCTTTGCAGTGGGGTCAGAAGCTTGCTTAAATGATTGAGCTTGTTCGACTTCGCCGGTCGGAGCAAACACTTGCCTGGCCGGGAGTTTAAATGCCAGGCGGAGGTCAGGAAAAGTGATGTCTGAATAATGTGTCGTCGAGGCATTGACACGAAAGGGCACATTGTGCTTAGTGACAGAAGAGGAAGATGGAGAGAGAGAGAGAGAAAGAGAGAGGGGGGGGGAGACACTGTAAGCATACAGTCTTAGCTATAATATATAATATATAATATATATTATATATAATATATAATAATATACTGTATGTAAAGTCCATCCCTATCGATCGGGTGAGAATAAAATGTTTAATGATAGATTCCCAGTTAATCGCATTTTTACTCTGGTGATGTCATTTCTGACCTGGAAAGATCTGCTCCATTCCAGCCATTTAAATGTTTTTCGATGCCGTATTAAAAGGGCATTTTAAAGAAAAATTATGCTCTTAGATGGATTAAATATTTGTGATGTGCTTGGTGATTTTAGTACTGATTTGTTGTTTGGTTGATGACTGGAACATTGCTAGCACAGTACATTGCTAACACAATACATTGCTAGCACAGAGTGCTAAAGTAAAATTTTTTACCAAGGCAAAATCTCGAACATAATTGATAACGTTCAGGTTGCCAGTTCCTTATAAAATCTTCAAGCCAAAAACAATCAATGCAGGTGTAGTAGAAAGTTGGATGCAATGCGGCTATATAACGGTTTACGACCTAGACTTTAGCAATCAATCTACCAGTTGACGAGCACAAAGTTGGCATAGATATTAGGACAAGAAGTCGAGAGAGTGCAGACCAAAGGAGTAACGTGGCGCTTAAAAAAAAAAGGAGAAAAAAACGCCCTTGGAAACCGCGAACCGAAGCAAAATTGAAGCATCAGGATCGCGTTGAAGCAACGAAGATCACATGTTCATTATGAAGATTAATACGCAGGTCGTCCAGGGTGAATTCTTCGCACAGGATAAAGAGAAAGCGGACGAGGCGTCAGCGAACAGCGGCTGATTTATGAGTGTCTAACAGTCTCTGAATATCCCAGAAATGACTATTTTTAGTACATCGTCAAGAAGCTTCACGCCGTTACGCAGCTATACGGGCAGATCGCTGTATTTTCCGCAGTCACCCCAGACGCCTCCTGTGGGGTTTACAGATTTGAGACAGCACGAGAAAAGCCGCCATCTGCCTGTGGAGATGACGCGTTCGTCAATAACGTAGTAAAAGGCAAATTTATGACCTTGATGCGGTGCGTTGTGTTTAATTAAAGCTTAAAGGCTAATTTCCATGTGTGAATGCCTGCTATCAATTGAGGTCACAGAACCCACAGGCTCTCGGTTTGCTCCGAGTGTCTCTCTCTGATGTTTAACATGAGTCCTTATTTCACTGCTCTCACTGCTCTCTCTCTCTCGGTTTATTCTTTAGCGAGGGGGAACAAAAACAAAAAAAAGCGGACTTTGTTTCGGTTTACACTGGTTGTTGTGCAAGCTGTTGTATTTGCATTACATTGATCATTTTATCCTACACAGAGCTTCGGAACGTCTTTCCGTCAAAACGGATAAGGCTCTTTTGATGCTCATGCAGATAGACATTGTTCCCATTATGCTGGTAATGTACACAGTAATTTGTCTTTGTGGGTTCGTGCGTATCTCTCGCGGAACACGAGGGAGCAAACCGTAGTGTGGAGGAAGGGGGTTGGGGGGGTGGCAGAGGAAGGGGGCTGCTACAGCATGCAGATCCTATCTAAACATTCTCTAATGGGTTAAGGCTGGCTTGAAAAAAAAAATACCTCGCCTCAGCAGCAAGGAGGTTCACATAGGGTCTATTTTTTATTTTTATTTTTTATACGTCTGTCTTAAGCTAAATGACATACAGAATTTTTTTTTTTTTTTTTTTTTTTGTCCACACATACCTGTATCAAAGATGCTCCTGATAGTTCACCCGCTGTTGCTATGGAAGAGAGAGATGTAAATGAACTGGGGCAAATCATGGCCATGAATACCAATGAATCCTGAATCCAGGAGCCACACCAGCCTCCCTCTGCATATCAGAGAGTATATGCCTTCTCACAGGATCTTACCCATACGCAGCTTTTTTTTTTACTACCCCCCCCCCCCTCCTCTCTTTCTGCCTTTTTTCTTTTGCCCTGCCTTAAAGAATGTCCATAAAATGAAAAGGACAAAAGACGCTCAGGGTTCAGAGTGTATGTACAGTATGTATGTATGTGCTAGGCATTGTGTCCGTGTCCGGATTGGGGGCAGAATAAGCGAAACGCTGGAACTTTTCCTTCATGCTAAGATTTGACCCAGAAATTCCGCAGACGTTTGCGCTGAAGGTCGTGTCCTCAGGTTAAACTGCCAAACTTGAACGGAACGTCCCCCTCCACTTGAACTTGGACCCGAGCAAAACCTTCTCACCGGTAGCGAAATATTTGCATTAATACCCGCAATATTTTCTCACCCCCCCCCCTTGACTTCTTAAGACAACACGGCTATTGTAAAGGATATTGCTGGATTATGGACTCAGCTCGGCAGGGGGAAAGGTGACTCGGGGCGTCTTTGCTTTCCACAGACGTCCACAGCATTTAGCGCGAGCAGCAAACGCAAAAAAGACGCGCAGGACTCAAGCTGCGTTTCCTGTTGCTCCGGCCTGATTCGGTATGATATGCTTTCCTGCTCCCCTCCGAAATCCTCTCAGCAAGCTACTTTGTCAACCGTAAGAGCAGGATAATAGCAGCGCTAGCAATGGCGGATAATTTCTAAGCAGCTGTACGCCTTACTGACGGCACAAAGCGCAATCCAAGCTGTGTTAATGAGGCTTGACAATGGTCATGAGTGTCCTGCATCTTTTGTTGAGCATCAGTGGGAAAGAATGCACTGTCATGCTTAAATAATCTAGTTATCCCTCTATACTCTTTATAGAAAAATGGCAACCAAAGCAACATTCCTTAGCAATTTTTTTTTTTTGGAATAACCCACCGTTTTATTAGGTGTTTAATTATAATAATAATTATGACACTAATAATAATGATCGACTTCTTACAATATTTGATTTCAAAGATAAAAGATTTTTACGCGCCTCTCGAGAAACACCTCGCAAAACATTTTCACTTCGGAGCAACCTTTTTTCTCTATACAGTCATATTCTTTTATTAGGTCATATGCCGACGCGACTCTCATACGTTTGTCATCTGGTGCTTCAGCAGTTTTCTTGTGCGGGAGATTACAACGGGATGCCACGGCCAATGATGACGATCTTAATCGCTCCCTGTATGTTCATTACCTCCACTCCAGTCATGGTTATGTCCTGGCAGATGGTCACTTTTCCAATTGATTTGGCTCGTTGAGGCGATTAAAATATTATCGCACCACAGAGACCATGCTCCGTTGTCGTCTGATTAGCATTTTTGCCCGGCTACCGCTCTTGGAATGTGCCAATGTCACCCCAAAGGTGAAAAGTGAATTAGAGTAAAATGATGGCACTGTACGTGGTAGCGTGGAGCTCTCCGAATGTGTAGCAGTCAATCTTGGGATGTTGGTAAATGTTTTATGTGGCGCTGTAGTACGATCGCAAACCATTTCCCCCTTTTTTTACTCTAATCCTTTGTAATTAAAAACACAGGTATCGGCAGGTTCACTTTACAGCGCTGAATTACCCCAGCACAATAGTTCCCTGTATTTACACAAATATTTACATGAGAGCGGAGCACTGTGGGGTAAAGTGGAGACCAAGAAGTCATTTGTGCATTTGAACCTTGATTAAAAGGGCCCCCTTTTCCCCCCATAAGTGGGTTTGAGCATACTCACGGAGTCGTGTACAGTGTGGCGACTGATAACCCTCAACTATGAAAGGATCCTATTGTGCACCAGTGTGGGGCCTGTTTGCCCCAGTTCAGAGTTGGCTACCTATCTGCTTGAAAGGAATTGAAAAGCGACCCTCGTGGTGACTGACCAGAATGTCTGATAACGCTCAGTGTCAACAAGGCTACGGCGGTGGGGAGGGATCACAAAGCCATGCAGGTTGCTATGGCAATGGAATTGAGCATTCCCTTTAATACATTATTTACTGCTTCTGATCCTGATGCCTGTTGATTAATTAGAAGGAGAGGAAAGAGCAGGAGGGCTGCTCACTCCCACCGTTATTTACTTACTTACTCACTCACTCACTCACTCACTCACTCACTCACTCACTCACTCATTCACTCGTGTATTCAATCACTCACTCACTCAATTATTTACTCACTCACTCACTCACTCACTCACTCACTCAATTATTTACTCACTCACTCACTTACTCATTGACTCACTCACTCACTCACTCACTCACTCACTCACTCAATTATTCACTCACTCACTCACTCACTCACTCACTCAGTCACTCACTCAATTATTCACTCACTCACTCACTCACTCAGTTATTTACTCACTCAATTATTCACTCACTCACTCACTCACTCCTCACTCACTCACTCACTCATTTAATCACTCACTCACTCACTCACTCACTCACTTATTTACTCACTCACCACTCACTCAATTATTTATTCACTCAATTATTCACTCACTCACTCATTTACTCACTCACTCAATTATTTACTCACTCACTCACTTACTCATTGACTCACTCACTCACTCACTCACTCACTCACTCACTCAATTATTCACTCACTCACTCACTCACTCACTCACTCAGTCACTCACTCACTCAATTATTCACTCACTCACTTACTCACTCACTTATTTACTCACTCAATTATTCACTCACTCACTCACTCACTCGCTCGCTCACTCACTCATTTAATCACTCACTCACTCACTCACTCACTCCTTATTTACTCACTCACTCACTCACTCAATTATTTATTCACTCAATTATTCACTCACTCACTTACTCACTCACTCAATTATTTACTCACTCAAATATTCACTCACTCACTCACTCACTCACTCACTCAATTATTCACTCACTCACTTACTTATTCACTCACTCACTCACTCACTTACTTATTAATTTACTCACTCACTTACTCACTTACATATTCATTTACTCACTCACTTATTCAATCACTTATTCACTCACTCTTAATTATTCACTTACTCACTCCTTACTCACTCACTCACTTATACACTCACTCACTCACCACTCACTCACCACTCACTCACATATCTATTCACTTACTCACTCAATCACTTATTCACTCACTCACTCATTTAATCACTCACTCACTCACTTACTCACTCACTCAATCACTCAATCACTCAATCACTTATTCACTCACTCACTCAATGGCTTACTTATTCACTCAATCACTCACTCAATCACTTACTCAATCACTCACTTATTCACTCACTCACTCAATCACTCACTTATTCACTCACATGTATTTACTCACTCACTTATTTACTCACTCACATATGTATACACTCACTCACTCACTCACTCACTCAATCACTCAATCACTTACTCAATCACATATGTATTCACTCACTCACTCACTCACTCACTCACCTACTCACTCACTCACTCACTCACTCAATCAATCACTCACATATGTATTCACTCACTCACTCACTCACTCACTCACTCACTCACATATCTATTCACTTACTCACTCAATCACTCACTCACTCACATATGTATTCACTCACTCACTCACCACTCACTCACTCACTCACCACTCACTCACTCCTCACTCACATATCTATTCACTTACTCACTCAATCACTCACTCACTCACATATGTATTCACTCACTCACTCACTCACTCACTCACTCACTCACTCCTCACTCACTCACTCACCACCACTCACTCACTCACATATCTATTCACTTACTCACTCAATCACTCACTCACTCACATATGTAATTAGTCACTCACTCACTCACTCACTCACTCACTCACTCACTCACTCACTCACTCACTCACATGTATTTACTCACTCACTCACTCACTCACTCACTCACTCACTCACTCACTCACTCACTCACTCACATATGTATTCACTCACTCACTCATTACATATGTATTTACTCACTCACTCACTCACTCACTCACTCACTCACTCACATGTATTCACTCACTCACTCACTCACTCACTCACTCACTCACTCACTCACTCACTCACATATGTATTTACTCACTCACTCACTCACTCACTCACTCACTCACTCACTCACATATGTATTTACTCACTCACTCACTCACTCAGTCACTCACTCACTCACTCACTCACTCACTCGCTCGTTTACTTACCTATTTATTCACTCACTTTCTTATTTATTTCACTTACTCATTTAATTATTTAATAAACTGTAATACTTCTGTTTTTAGTCTTTTCTAGACACATGAACATAAAAGATGGTTTATCTTTGAGAAGTCCTTGCTTATGCACCATATGCACTGTAATGTACATCACGTGTCAGCATGAATTGTGTTTTGCTCAAACTAAAATCTAATTTGTCGTAGTTTGTCCCAAGTGGATTCCTACTGTAAATCGCTTTCCAACACAAAGAACAATTTATGTAGCTGTCGTTTTTTTTTTTTTTTTTTTTGCTCTCATAAAGTGTGGATGAGATGAAGGCCAGACTTTGTTAATACGGCATTTCTGTGGTCAGCATTCGGCCTTGTGCTATCAGGTTGTTTATGCATTTCAGAAGATGCTTTTTTTGTCCCCTGCCCTTCCTGTCAGATCTGCCCGCTGGCCCTGACACACATTAAATAAATAAATAAATAAATAAATAAATACATAAATTCATAGCAGTTGGGATTTTTATTAAAAGATAAATTATGACTGGATAACATAAGAACCAAGAAAGTACTGTTTTATTTGTATTTGTAATAAATCATACAAATATATATATATATATATATATATATATATATATATATATATATATATATATATATATAAACTGTTCCTTACATTTTGGAGTGTGATTGTGGCAATTTATGCTCATTCATCTACAAGGCCATTAGTAAAGCCAGGTACTAATGTAGGGTGAGGAGATCTGCAGTGCAGTCAGCGTTCTAATGCATTCCAAAGGTGTTCAATAGATCTAGAACTCAAGATCTTGCACTCCAACCCATGTAAGCAATATCTTTATGGGCTGGCTTTGTACACAGGAGTGTTGTCATGCTGGAACAAGTTTGGGTCTCCTAGTTCAAGTAATGGGCAAAATGAATGCTACCGCATCTAAAGACATCCAAAGACTTTGTGGTAACAGTTTGGGGAAGAACCACATACAGCAGGAAAAGTCATGTGTCCAAATACCTTTGTTCATATAGTGGGATTAGATATACAGATGGAGGTTTTTGCTTTCTAGTTTATTTAATCCACTTCTCATGGAACAATAGAAACAGTAGCAGTAATGAACAGGGATAGCATCGAGTCTATAAATAGAGGTGAATTCTTTGTTGACGCTAGTCTTTATTCATAGCAGCTGCCATCAGGTCATTCAGACAGCGTAGCAGCGCAGAGTCAAACGCAAGGACAGCAAAGCGGATTTCCGATCAGAGGAATAACGATGCTGCTCTCTCCACTGCTGCAGTGCCACTCACAACCCAATCCTATGCTAATCAGTTTAGGTTTTTTTAAACAATCTCCGAAGTGGCACAGCAGCAATCAAGTGTGCACGAAGCACAGTTTTGTTTTCACCACTCGCTGTGAGCATCATGCCCCTAGAAAAATGTGTATAATTTAAAACCTGCCACGAAGATGCCACTGTCACTCATCGATGGCAATAGATGGATTGGATTACTGCTATTTTGCAACCTACAATGTGAAAGTTATATATCTTGAGCTTGGTGAGGGAAATAAGGTTATGAATTTAAAGCTGCAGTGTCTAGAACGATAAAAAGAACAAGAAAAAAAAGAAAAGATGTGAGATTGTGTCAAGGGAGTAATAATTCTGTGTAATAGGATGTTCCTGAGCTGTGAGTCTCAGCCTGATAATCCTGTAATTGTAATTCTGTAAAAGTCTGTCAGATTTGGGGTCAGGATTAGGGTTAGAATTGGTTGGAAATCTGTGTGCATTTACGCGTCGTACTCCAGATCAGATGCACCACTCAGGCTCAAAGGAAGTCCTACAGTGACACTCAGTTAGGGATGAGAGAGAGAGAGAGAGAGAGAGAGAGAGAGAGAGAGAGAAAGGGAGAGCATGAGAGTGCAAATAAATGGTAGTGACAGCACGAAAGACTCTGTTATACTATAAAAGAAACATAGTTGTAATGCATGTATTTCTTCTGCAATTCGGTTGGTTGCGGTAATCAGAATTTGTATTAAAAGCACTGAAAATATTTTTTATTGAACAATTCTTTGTATTTTAAAATGAATATGTCATGCAAGAGCGTATGATTTGAGCGTGTCTTTTTTTTCTCCAATATGAGGTTCAGCTGCCTGAATTGTGTCAAGCTTTACACAGATCACAAAATGCACAGGGAAAACAGACATGGTTGTAAAAAACATGCACAAAACACTTGACCCTTATGTAAGACAGAGCAGTCGCAGATACTTCGGCTCGGTCTGTCTAATTCCGTCTGTCTGAGATTAATAGTCAGAGAAATATTCTTCCACACCTAAATCACAATGCCATTTTGACCAGATAGGGAGAAATCCCTAAATCCCAAAACCCTGAGATGATGCGGACATATGGTGCGCTGATGCAACACACAGTTTGTTTATATTTTGTTCGGTCCGCTTGTACAGGCAAACTGGCTCGATTAACTCCAAGTTATCCAACACATAAGCCCTAAAAATGCCCTTAGGAATACTTTTTAGCCAAGTTGCTCGAAAAAATGTGTTCTTTCTGGGAGTCATTGTTAACACATTCTATTTAGCACCATATGCAGCTTAAACAAAGAGGGAAATAGTGAATTGCTGGGAAATCGAAAATGCACACAGCTTGATTTCGAACGCTTGCTAATTACCTCAATGTATAGAATTTTACTAGTAGCACCATGCAAAACTTTTAAGTCAATATAACGTGTGTGGTGTCTTCTGCTGAGAGATTGTGGTGTTCTTGAGACTTTTTAAGAACCTGCTTTGTGGAACCTGCAGAAACCCTGACCAAAATTGGCCAAAACATTACAATCTCTACGAAATATATATGCCAGCATTGAAAGCTGAGAGCAAATCAGCAATGAGGATTTTGTGTTAATTTCCATTTGCATTGGAAGCTGTGCGATACTACAGCATCAAATAAATGATTGTAATTAGAGAGGAAAATGACTCGCTGGAAGATCTGGTGTACATAACGTTCACTGTTCTATTTTTATGTATTTTGTTTTTCGAATATTTTTTTGACAGAAAAGGCATTTGCAAGAATAAATCAAAGTGTCAGAAGATGTCAAATCATGTCATAATAGCAGGTCTGATCTCTTAAGAGTTGCATCAGATCAGAATCCACGTTAGGACGTTTCATATATATGTGTATGTATAAAAAGAAACGTCCTAATTGTGCCCAAAGTGTGAATATTTTGTGTGAGCACCATTCTTATCTAACACTGCTTTTATCCTCCTGGGCATGAAATTCACCAGAGCTGCACAGGTTGTTGCTGGGATCCTTTTTCACTCCCCCATAATGACATCACAGAGCTGCTGGATGTTTGACACATGGTTCTTCTTTACTTTCCGCTTGAGGATGCCCCACAATAGATCAATAGGATTCAGGTCTGGAGACATAATTGTCCACTCCATCACCTTCACCTTCAGCAAGGCAGTTGTCATGTTGGCGATGTGTTTGGGGTTGTTTTCATGTTGGACATCTGTCATTCATCCCAGTTTCCGAAGGGAGGGCATCATGTTCTGCTTCAGAATGTCAGGGTGCATGTTTCTCTCAATAAAACACAGCTCCCCAGTACCAGCAGCACTCATGCAGCCCCAGACCATGATGCTAACACCACTATGATTGACTGTAAGCAAGACAATTTTCTTGGTACTCCTCATATTTTGCCATACATGCTGAACACCATTTGAGCCAAACACATGAATCTTAGTCCCATCAGACTACAGAACCTGGTTCCAGTAATTTATGCTCTTGGACAGGTTGTCTTCAGCAAACTGTTGGCAAACTAATGGCTTTCTTGTGAGCCAACTTTTTAAGAGGCTTCCTTTTGAGACGATGGCCCTTGTTGCAGTGTGTCGCGTATGGTCTGAGAAAGCGAACCTCTAAAGCAAAGCTGGCAGCACTCTGTTTTTTGAAGCCAATTTCTGCACCTGATGCACAGCAGGTAAACGCAACTTCTTTGATCGACCCTTGTGAGGTCTGTTCCAAGTGGAACCCGTCTCTGAAAACCTCTGTGTGACCTTGGCCACTGTACTGTAACTCAATTTCAGGGGGTTACCGATCTTCTTATCGGCCATCTTCGCGAAGAGCAACAATTCTAATTCTCAAATCTTCAGAGTCTTTGCTATGAGGCATCATGATGAACATCCAATGATCAGTATAAGAGAATTGTTCTCAAAGCATCAAGTTTTAAGTGCTCTAATACAAGATACCCAAAGTTTGGTCCTGTCAAGCAAACATATACATGATGAATGGGACATGTGACTTTGTAGCTCAGCTGTTATCACCAGCTATTTTGACAATAATGGCTGTATGTTGAGTTATTTTTAGAGGACAGTAAATCTATACTGCTATACAAGCTGCACATTGACTACTCTAAAATATATCCAAGTTTAATTTCTATAGGATTGTCAAGTTTATTTGGTGTGTATTTATCCCTGATGAGCAAGCTGTGGCGACTGTGGCAAGGAAAAACTCCCTTAGATGTTATGAGGAAGAAACCTTGAGAGGAACCAGACTCAAAAGGGGAACCCATCCTCATCTGGGTGACAATGTCCCTTAAGAATTATTTATATATATATATATATATATATATATATATATATATATATATATATATATATATATGCCACAGAAATTAATGTGCTGTGGTGCAGACCTTTGTTTTATGTTATATGTAAATGGTTAAAAGGAAAGGAGTGTTATATTTTTTTCAGAAAAGGCATTTGCAAGAATAAATCAAAGTGTCAGAAGATGTCAAATCATGTCATAATAGCAGGTCTGATCTCTTAAGAGTTGCATCAGATCAGAATCCACGTTAGGACGTTTCATATATATGTGTATGTATAAAAAGAAACGTCCTAATTGTGCCCAAAGTGTGAATATTTTGTGTGAGCACCATTCTTATCTAACACTGCTTTTATCCTCCTGGGCATGAAATTCACCAGAGCTGCACAGGTTGTTGCTGGGATCCTTTTTCACTCCCCCATAATGACATCACAGAGCTGCTGGATGTTTGACACATGGTTCTTCTTTACTTTCCGCTTGAGGATGCCCCACAATAGATCAATAGGATTCAGGTCTGGAGACATAATTGTCCACTCCATCACCTTCACCTTCAGCAAGGCAGTTGTCATGTTGGCGATGTGTTTGGGGTTGTTTTCATGTTGGACATCTGTCATTCATCCCAGTTTCCGAAGGGAGGGCATCATGTTCTGCTTCAGAATGTCAGGGTGCATGTTTCTCTCAATAAAACACAGCTCCCCAGTACCAGCAGCACTCATGCAGCCCCAGACCATGATGCTAACACCACTATGATTGACTGTAAGCAAGACAATTTTCTTGGTACTCCTCATATTTTGCCATACATGCTGAACACCATTTGAGCCAAACACATGAATCTTAGTCCCATCAGACTACAGAACCTGGTTCCAGTAATTTATGCTCTTGGACAGGTTGTCTTCAGCAAACTGTTGGCAAACTAATGGCTTTCTTGTGAGCCAACTTTTTAAGAGGCTTCCTTTTGAGACGATGGCCCTTGTTGCAGTGTGTCGCGTATGGTCTGAGAAAGCGAACCTCTAAAGCAAAGCTGGCAGCACTCTGTTTTTTGAAGCCAATTTCTGCACCTGATGCACAGCAGGTAAACGCAACTTCTTTGATCGACCCTTGTGAGGTCTGTTCCAAGTGGAACCCGTCTCTGAAAACCTCTGTGTGACCTTGGCCACTGTACTGTAACTCAATTTCAGGGGGTTACCGATCTTCTTATCGGCCATCTTCGCGAAGAGCAACAATTCTAATTCTCAAATCTTCAGAGTCTTTGCTATGAGGCATCATGATGAACATCCAATGATCAGTATAAGAGAATTGTTCTCAAAGCATCAAGTTTTAAGTGCTCTAATACAAGATACCCAAAGTTTGGTCCTGTCAAGCAAACATATACATGATGAATGGGACATGTGACTTTGTAGCTCAGCTGTTATCACCAGCTATTTTGACAATAATGGCTGTATGTTGAGTTATTTTTAGAGGACAGTAAATCTATACTGCTATACAAGCTGCACATTGACTACTCTAAAATATATCCAAGTTTAATTTCTATAGGATTGTCAAGTTTATTTGGTGTGTATTTATCCCTGATGAGCAAGCTGTGGCGACTGTGGCAAGGAAAAACTCCCTTAGATGTTATGAGGAAGAAACCTTGAGAGGAACCAGACTCAAAAGGGGAACCCATCCTCATCTGGGTGACAATGTCCCTTAAGAATTATTTATATATATATATATATATATATATATATATATATATATATATATATATATATATATGCCACAGAAATTAATGTGCTGTGGTGCAGACCTTTGTTTTATGTTATATGTAAATGGTTAAAAGGAAAGGAGTGTTATATTTTTTTTTCAGCAAGGGATTCCCATATTGATAAAGTCAGTAGCTGAAAGGCCTATTCAGTGACCTTATAAAATCAGACCTGCAGTCATGATGTCTGGGTCATGATGGTGGCCATGTTGAGGCCACGTTTCATTTTCAGACACATAAACAGGATGAGCATTACTCATTTCAGCGCTGTCATTTCAGGTCACCAAGCAATGGCGTCTGTATTTTTCCATCCCATGCCCTTAACATGTTCTGGTTTCCATTGAGTGCAGGACAATAAAGTCCAGCACCATATAGCAAAACCGCAGCGCTGTGAACTGTAAGTGTTTTAGCAGGATTCCTCCGATGAACTATATGAGTGGTTTTGGCAATGCACGCCTGATCACGCTGACGTTTGTTTTCCCTTTGGAGGACCACATACGCTCTGCCAGTGCAGTGTAGCGAGGCCAAAGCTAATGCAGCCCAGTCAGATGGACTATACTGCAATCCCATTGATTCCTGAATGGATCATGTGATTTCTATGGAGTCTGACCAGAGTTCAAATATATGCCCGAGGAAAAAGGCCATTTTCAAATGCTAACCGAGGCAACCGAAAACATATACGGTTGCTTTCAATCCTAGCGTGTACTGTGTTGAAATTAAAAGTTACCATTGATCGTTTGGATAGATCTTTTATACCTCAAGAGAACCGCTCCATCTAAAATTAGCCTTGAACTGGAAATACACCAACACCAACACTGTAGCGAGTCGCGAGTCCCTTCCAGGATTCTCTCTTCTTTTTTTGTGTGTTTTTTTTGGCAAGCCAAAAAACCTGTAATAAATTGTGTTTCGCCCAAAAAGCGCTCCCCAGAAACGATTCCAAAAATGGTCGCAGTATGACAGCTTGGAAGTAAAGTAAATACCCATCATTTCTCAACTCTTTATGTGTCTTAATGTGTAACCGTCACACAAGGAATGCCCAAAGTCAAAAAGCGAACAAGAGCAACACAATATTCTGTCTTCTCTGATTGTTGACTCCAGTCATGCAGAAACTCATTTCGACATTTTGAGCGGACTTTTTAAAGTCATTTGAACCCATTTTGTTGTCAGTACACTTTTGATACAGCTAAAAACATCGCGGCTTGTCAAAAATGCGATGCAGGTAATGGTTTGATAAAAAAAATAAAAATAAAAATAATAAATATATAGTGCTTGGGAGTTATGGTGCTCTTTTGTTATATGATTAATATTCTGTCAGTAACTTCTGTTACAAGTGTGTTTACTTGTGCATTTCGGCATGTAATTGAAATGACATACATTGTGACAGTGCGCTATACACACCTTCATCTATCATTTATTTCTACTTTATAATATCCAACGCTTTATTTTTGACATTTAGCCTTTTATTTATTCAAGCACAGGTTGTGATTGTGATAAGTATGATTTCACTTCGATTTCCAAATGTGATTTTGGGGTGTTAGTAAAGCCCGATACTGATGTAGGGGAAGGAGGACTTCACCTCAAAATCTTTCACTCCATCCCATGTACACTAAATGTTCATGGAGCTCACTTTGTGCACAGGGCATTGTCATGCTGGAACTGGTTTGGGTCTCCTAGTTCAAGTGCCCTCGAGCATCCAAAGACAATACAATTGTGTGCCTCCACTTTGTAGTTTGTTGTAGAACTGCATATGGCTGGAAAAAAAATCAGGTGTCACAGTAGTTTTGTCCATGAAGTGTATATTTTTAGCATCTATACAGCCAGATGTTTTACCAGGTCACCATCATCAAGGGACAAAAACTGAATTTATATTCATCGAGGTGGTTGGAGAGTCATTAGGCTTTTGTTCATGTGAACAGAAATCCCTGAAGATATTTTTTTGACTGACTTTGTCCTCTTGGTGTACAGAAACTTGCTATAAATAGAAGTCACAGCACGGAGAATTTTGAACGCAAAGCATTGTGTTTAATAGATTCTCCCAGTTTGTTTTGTAGGCCGCTTTGTTCATTCTCTCATGCATGTGTTTTTTTGTTCCGATGGCAAATTCAGCCCGACATGTCTCCCACCACCCACAGGGACCTGCCCACAGTTCTGTTTCACGGCCCCAAAAAAACGGCCGCTTCACGTAACAACTCTAGCAGGCCTGCCAGAGCAAATACTATTTGCACTGGATTTGCATCTGTGTTGCTTTACAATTAATAAGCTTCTGTGTTTTAGCTTTGAATTGTTATTTTACAACGTTATTTTCAAGATAAGATTTACATCCTTTATGTTTAGCATGGAACAATGCTGAAAGCAAAATGTCTTCTAACTGATTTGTTGGGAGTAGATTGCCTTGACCCCCAAAACACACACACACACACACACACACACACACACACACACACACACACACACAGTTATTTGCCACTGCTTGCATGTGCAGAACACAAAGTATTGATTTTTTTTTCCTCCCTATTCTCAGACAGCCTTTTTCCCCTTCTTTAGCCATGCTCATGTCTACTATCATACTGCCACAGTTAGCCATTCATGTTGTTGATGCTTGTTTGGCCATGTCATTTTAAAACCCCCTCAATTATTGTAAAATAAATTTGCCTATATTTAAGATTAAGTTGAAATTGAAAGCGCGTGAGTCGTGAGCGAATGTACACTAACATATATACGTATTTAATTGCCACAGATATTAAATATTGATTTGTTTACTTTAAATTCCTTTTGCGATCTTTTTTTTTTTTTTTCGCAAACTGACACCACGTAGCTCAGGACATCACATTCGTCTTAATGTCAGCTCGGCAGCCTTTGAAATAATGTCCAGCGTGTTTCTCAAGACCACATTTTCCCCTGGTACTTCTTGTCAGAGTAGTTATATTTCGGTCTTTGATTTATTCTGTTTTTTTTTTTTCCCCCATCTCTCTCTCTCTCTCCTCTCTTTCTCATCCTGCTCTCCAGGCTTCAGTCGTGCAGCGTTGCCGTTCGGTTTGGTCCGACGGGAGCTGTCCTGCGAGGCTACCCAATTGACCTGCGATGTCCAGGAAGTGATGTCATCATGATCGAGAGCGCTAATTACGGGCGCACGGATGACAAGATCTGCGATGCCGACCCCTTCCAGATGGAAAATATCAACTGCTACCTCCCTGATGCCTACAAGATAATGTCCCAAAGGTGGGTAGAGCAAATTCTGCACATAAAGCACAGTCTGACATAGAATGCTATATATTTCAGCGCTGTCATTTCAGGTCACCAAGCAATGGCGTCTGTATTTTTCCATCCCATGCCCTTAACATGTTCTGGTTTCCATTGAGTGCAGGACAATAAAGTCCAGCACCATATAGCAAAACCGCAGCGCTGTGAACTGTAAGTGTTTTAGCAGGATTCCTCCGATGAACTATATGAGTGGTTTTGGCAATGCACGCCTGATCACGCTGACGTTTGTTTTCCTTTGGAGGACCACATACGCTCTGCCAGTGCAGTGTAGCGAGGCCAAAGCTAATGCAGCCCAGTCAGATGGACTATACTGCAATCCCATTGATTCCTGAATGGATCATGTGATTTCTATGGAGTCTGACCAGAGTTCAAATATATGCCCGAGGAAAAGGCCATTTTCAAATGCTAACCGAGGCAACCGAAACATATACGGTTGCTTTCAATCCTAGCGTGTACTGTGTTGAAATTAAAAGTTACCATTGATCGTTTGGATAGATCTTTTATACCTCAAGAGAACCGCTCCATCTAAAATTAGCCTTGAACTGGAAATACACCAACACCAACACTGTAGCGAGTCGCGAGTCCCTTCCAGGATTCTCTCTTCTTTTTTTGTGTGTGTTTTTTGGCAAGCCAAAAACCTGTAATAAATTGTGTTTACCAAAAGCGCTCCCCAGAAACGATTCCAAAAATGGTCGCAGTATGACAGCTTGGAAGTAAAGTAAATACCCATCATTTCTCAACTCTTTATGTGTCTTAATGTGTAACCGTCACACAAGGAATGCCCAAAGTCAAAAAGCGAACAAGAGCAACACAATATTCTGTCTTCTCTGATTGTTGACTCCAGTCATGCAGAAACTCATTTCGACATTTTGAGCGGACTTTTTAAAGTCATTTGAACCCATTTTGTTGTCAGTACACTTTTGATACAGCTAAAAACATCGCGGCTTGTCAAAAATGCGATGCAGGTAATGGTTTGATAAAAATAAATAAAAAATAAAAATAATAAATATATAGTGCTTGGGAGTTATGGTGCTCTTTTTGTTATATGATTAATATTCTGTCAGTAACTTCTGTTACAAGTGTGTTTACTTGTGCATTTCGGCATGTAATTGAAATGACATACATTGTGACAGTGCGCTATACACACCTTCATCTATCATTTATTTCTACTTTATAATATCCAACGCTTTATTTTTGACATTTAGCCTTTTTATTTATTCAAGCACAGGTTGTGATTGTGATAAGTATGATTTCACTTCGATTTCCAAATGTGATTTTGGGGTGTTAGTAAAGCCCGATACTGATGTAGGGGAAGGAGGACTTCACCTCAAAATCTTTCACTCCATCCCATGTACACTAAATGTTCATGGAGCTCACTTTGTGCACAGGGGCATTGTCATGCTGGAACTGGTTTGGGTCTCCTAGTTCAAGTGCCCTCGGAGCATCCAAAGACAATACAATTGTGTGCCTCCACTTTGTAGTTTGTTGTAGAACTGCATATGGCTGGAAAAAAAATCAGGTGTCACAGTAGTTTTGTCCATGAAGTGTATATTTTTAGCATCTATACAGCCAGATGTTTTACCAGGTCACCATCATCAAGGGACAAAAACTTAATTTATATTCATCGAGGTGGTTGGAGAGTCATTAGGCTTTTGTTCATGTGAACAGAAATCCCTGAAGATATTTTTTTGACTGACTTTGTCCTCTTGGTGTACAGAAACTTGCTATAAATAGAAGTCACAGCACGGAGAATTTTGAACGCAAAGCATTGTGTTTAATAGATTCTCCCAGTTTGTTTTGTAGGCCGCTTTGTTCATTCTCTCATGCATGTGTTTTTGTTCCGATGGCAAATTCAGCCCGACATGTCTCCCACCACCCACAGGGACCTGCCCACAGTTCTGTTTCACGGCCCCAAAAAACGGCCGCTTCACGTAACAACTCTAGCAGGCCTGCCAGAGCAAATACTATTTGCACTGGATTTGCATCTGTGTTGCTTTACAATTAATAAGCTTCTGTGTTTTAGCTTTGAATTGTTATTTTACAACGTTATTTTCAAGATAAGATTTACATCCTTTATGTTTAGCATGGAACAATGCTGAAAGCAAAATGTCTTCTAACTGATTTGTTGGGAGTAGATTGCCTTACGACCCCCCCCAAAACACACACACACACACACACACACACACACACACACACACACACACAGTTATTTGCCACTGCTTGCATGTGCAGAACACAAAGTATTGATTTTTTTTCCTCCCTATTCTCAGACAGCCTTTTTCCCTTCTTTAGCCATGCTCATGTCTACTATCATACTGCCACAGTTAGCCATTCATGTTGTTGATGCTTGTTTGGCCGTGTCATTTTAAAACCCCCTCAATTATTGTAAAATAAATTTGCCTATATTTAAGATTAAGTTGAAATTGAAAGCGCGTGAGTCGTGAGCGAATGTACACTAACATATATCGTATTTAATTGCCACAGATATTAAATATTGATTTGTTTACTTTAAATTCCTTTTGCGATCTTTTTTTTTTTTTTTTTTTTCGCAAACTGACACCACGTAGCTCAGGACATCACATTCGTCTTAATGTCAGCTCGGCAGCCTTTGAAATAATGTCCAGCGTGTTTCTCAAGACCACATTTTCCCCTGGTACTTCTTGTCAGAGTAGTTATATTTCGGTCTTTGATTTATTCTGTTTTTTTTTTTTCCCCCATCTCTCTCTCTCTCTCCTCTCTTTCTCATCCTGCTCTCCAGGCTTCAGTCGTGCAGCGTTGCCGTTCGGTTTGGTCCGACGGGAGCTGTCTTGCGAGGGCTACCCAATTGACCTGCGATGTCCAGGAAGTGATGTCATCATGATCGAGAGCGCTAATTACGGGCGCACGGATGACAAGATCTGCGATGCCGACCCCTTCCAGATGGAAAATATCAACTGCTACCTCCCTGATGCCTACAAGATAATGTCCCAAAGGTGGGTAGAGCAAATTCTGCACATAAAAGCACAGTCTGACATAGAATGCTATATATTATAGAATTACTATGTCATTTCCTTCAATTTTATTTGACATTCTACAATATCACTTTGTTCAATGCCATATGAAAGTCTACAATATTACAACATCTGGCAATTCTATTTGATATTGGACAATACTACAGTATATTACACCGTACAGTACAATCCTACACTACTCTATGAAATGTCACAATGCCATATCACATTCTGCCACTCCACAATACTTTATCACATCTTCCAATACTCATTCTACTGTACGCTATAGCATTTTTAACACTCAGCAATATTATATTACCATCTCCTCTTCTGTATCTCATTCAATCACATCCTAGAACATGCATGTACTAGTGTATGTGTGAAGGACAGTTTCAAGCACTCTCAAGCTTCTCTAAGTAAGAAAAGTGAATGACAGCTGCGCTACCACAGAAAGGTCATTCTATACCACAGAGACCTTTTCCTCATTTTTCAATGTTGCAAGAATACAATTTTTTTATTTTTTTTTTGACCAACATGGCAAACTGTCTCATCATGATTCAAGACATTATATAACACAATAAAGACTACGTAGAATGACGGCAAAACAGTAGTGTTGCATTTCAAAGAAAACCCAGGTGCCCTTATATAATGTCTGATTATTTTGATTTATATCAACAAAATATTAATATATATATAAAATCGGTATATAGGTTTCACATCTCTTTTGTGTCCAGCTGTGACTTCTGAAAAACCCTCGTCTCAGGTGGTTTATACATTCCTCTGTTGCCTCTGGCTTGCACAGTACGCATTTAATCTGCTTCAGGATTTCTGTAAAGCTGCATTGTGACAAAGTCTGTTAGAAGTGCAAATAAACTTTGCACAAACTACAGTGTTTAAGGAGCGCACACGCTTTCTGTTCAGCTACTGGCATTACAGATTGTCCGTCACACATTCAGAAACTGTTCTGAAAATCCAATTGGAATTGGGGAACTGTATGAACACATCATAGAAATGACCCGAGTATATATATATATATAAGTTATATATAAGTTCCAGTTCTAAGCAGCAGTGATTACAAAGCATTTACAGTTTTTATAATTTTTTTATATATTAAAATACAAACGCGAATTGAATGTCTCCTTCATCCGTATATTATCTTATATCAATTAGAATACCAAGAAGCAAACCAAGAGATATAAACGTATGTGCCATAAACAGCCATAATATTAATATTATTTCATTCACAGCTATTTTTGTCCATACTAAGGCTTTGGTAATGCACAGTAACAGTGGAGAACAATAAGAAGCAGAAATACACCACAGTGCAAATTCTACTGCACAAAGCATTCATGTAACTGTACTGCAAGGACTTAAATAGAGACCAAAAGCAAAGCCAGACTTTACAACCTCTACAACTGCCCATAAAGTGTCAGTGCAAGATCAAAACCTTTCTCTCTCCTTCCTCTGGAATCTGAGCACTACTCAGCCATTTACCCTGTCGAATAAAATGACCGAAATACACCTCTCACAACTTCCTCTCCTTGCATTCTGCAAGCCGCTCTTTTTCTCTCTCATCTGCTCCATTTATAATCAGGCCTCCCGCTCGTGTGGCATTGATGCATAGAAATGCTCTTAGAACCAAGCACGGGGAACCTCCCACTCTAAAATCCCCAACAATCATTTCAAACGTGTTTTTAAAAATAAAAAAATAAAAAGAAACATTTTCCCCCATGTATCCGCTTGCCAATTGATTGACTAACATACATCTGGAGCCATTGCAATTCCTCTTTTCTAGCATTGCTCTGGCAAACAGGAAGTTGCGCATGACATGGCCTTTGATGTGTTTTGTAGGTCTAGGCAGCGTGGGTTGTTTGTATTTCCGCTCGGCTTATTATACATGTGCCATGATTTGTATGAAAATAGGCCCGAAACTGCAGCAGCTCAATTAGGCCCTTCAGCTGCAGGCAATTAGCCGTCTCAAGTGGGTGCTAATCTACATGGGGAAACTTTTCAAAGGGATGTGCCTCCTTAGGTTTGCACAAGCCCAGATGTGAAATTGCATTGTTTTGCACTTTTTCATGTTGTTATATCTTTTGGCCAAGTAATGAATCACCACCAACATCCTAATCATCCATCATGACGCTTGATTAGTGCGCATTAATAAAAGATGTGGGCTAATTTTTACAACCCAATGCTTCATTTCAGTGGAGATGAAACTTGCAATCACAGCGGGAGCACTGGTGCTATTGGGCAAGCGTGGATTCGGGTCCCAGAGACCAAATGTATCCAAAGTAAGTTTAGAATTCCAAAGAAAAAGCATAAAGGTTTTGTCAGAAATGTTTCACGTGTTTCTGGCAGTTTTCAATTAACTGTATTGTGCGTACAATTTTTCGCCGTCACCTGGTTGCTTTTTTTTTTTTAGCATTGCTTCAGATTGAGCAGGAAAAACTAACATCATTTCTTTGTTGAAAATACATAATAAAATATAAAACGAATATGAAATCCCATTGGAAAACTGAGTTGTGGTCTGGAAAGCTTGCTTGTGTTTGGATGTGTCTCCCATCACTTATTTCATAGACACTCAGATCTACAGGCCACCACAGATCCTGGGAGATGTGCCTTGCGAACACACGTGGGAATAAAAAATAAGCAGCAAGAGAAATAAAAATCATTCAAATGTCGACTCTACCTACTGAACAGTTAGAGAGCTAATATTACATAATGCCCCTTTAAAGTGTTCCATATCACTCTTTATGCAAACAGCTGCAAACAAACAAACCCAGCACTTGTTTGTGAAATCAAGAAGCGCACTGAGACACTTCCCTGATTTCTAATCACTAGAGGTGGTTGATTACTGCAGAGAAAAATATAAAGTCCTCAAGTCTGTTTTCAGACTCTTATGTGATGTAATTCGGAGGAAAGAATAAAACTTAAACTAAAACTTAACTAAATTTTGCCTTGACTACAGAATCACCTTGACTGATAGATAGATAGATAGATAGATAGATAGATAGATAGATAGATAGATAGATAGATAGATAGATAGATAGATAGATAGATTTACAATCAGAAAGAGTACAACTCATTATTATTATTATTATTATTATTATTATTATTATTATTATTATTATTATTAACACAAATCTATTATAGATTGTTTACCATAGTTGTAGTAGTTGTACAATGTATGTTGCTTTTTCTCTTATTAAAATGTTGGTGGTTACAAAAATAGTGAATGTTTTAGAGGATAATTTTTTGTTACTAAGCAGCTTCAGCTCAGTGTGCAATGTGTCTGTGAGGCACTGTAACAATGAAAAGAACAACAACAACAACAAAAAGATAAATGATTTTTCATATTAATAATATGTTGGTCTTTTAGGTTTTAGTTTTTTTTTTTTTTTTTTTTATATTTAAGTGATTTAACGTGATTGGCCCATTTGAGCGCAAGTTTATGTTGCATTAATTGCCTCCTAGCGAGCACCAAGAAGAACATGATTATTTAGTTGTTTCGTCTTGGTTCATTGTAATTACCCCAGGCATATGACAATAATTAGCAGTTGCAGGTTTAACTACGACGTCGATTTGTTGCTTTCCACACCCACCACAGTACTCGAGACAGAAAAATGGTGCTTTTCTTAGGCGCACTGCTTCTACCACAGAGAATCGCTGTGGCATTTAGAGTGACCTTCTCTCCTCTTCAGCTCTACAGAGGCTTGACAATTGTGGGAAAATTCGACTACTCTGCAAGTCTCTACAAATCTCTGCAGTCGCACTGGAGGGACGAGCGCCATTCCTCTAAAAGATATTCCCTCGGTCTGTGTTTTGATGCCGAGCGGCGGAGAGTGCCGGCTAACTCGTCAGTCTCCCATAGGTGTTTGGTTGGGTTGAGATCTGGTAACACTGAAGAATAGAGCAAATCATTTTCATCCTCACCGAATCACTCAGCGAGTTGCAGAGCCCTGTGGATAGGGGATTTAAGAAACCACTATCACCAGGACAGAATGTTCCATCGTAAGATAAAGGTGATCAGTCAGAAAAATCTGTATTGATTATTTTATTTTCTTCATACCAGTATCACTCTCTTGGTGTACAGCAAACATGGTCCTGTCCACTTTTCTGCAATATGGTGAAGTGACTTTTTGAGCGACTCCCCCACCCATCCCTGTGCTCCTTGCACCACTGAATAAATGATGAATTAATGCAACGTAAGCCCACTATAACATCCTTCTCTCTGTCGTTCTGGACGCACTGTTCCTGCTGAAGGTCTGATCGCAACGGATGTCGACATTCTCGTCCAGCTGCCGTTGTGTTTCTCCTCGTACATCACACTAATAAAGGAGCCTCTCACTTCATCTGCACTTAACTCCTGCCGTCGCGGACTATCAAAATGCAGATAGCCATCGTTATTGTCATCGAAACATTTTGCACTTGAGCAGTCTTTCGAAACTGCTTTCTATGAACCCCTTTTCTACATCGCTTAGATCTTTTCCTTTTGCCATGCTTATACAAAAATGGAGGTCTGCTCAGCTTTCTTATACATGCTACAAAGCATGGTCTAATGTTTGACACTTAATAGTGTCATGCAGTACACCTGTCCGAAAGTATTCGCCTCCAGCTATCATCAAACAGACAGACAGACAAATGCTTGAGTGGTATTTTTTATGACTTGCTGAAGACCTTTGTGGGAGTATATATATATATATATATATATATATATATATATATATATATATATATATATATATATATATATATATATATTTCAGCATTACAACTTGCCTAATGATTCTCATCTTTGCTCTTGTTTGCATATATATATATATATATATATATATATATATATATATATATATATATATATATAATGGTTGTAATATATAGGGTGTAACGGTACACAAAATTCATGTTTTCTCATTTAACACGTGTTGTTTAAGCTTGTTTTTTATTAAAGCAGTTAAAAATCTATTTTAATAAATTGCCTGCTTAGTTAAATAATATATACAATTATATTTGATACAAATCAAATGTATAAAAACACAGAATAAATCAAATTAATGCAATACACTTTTTATCATATTGAATCAATTGCATAATTGATTCATTGCACAAATGAAATTAATTAAATAAAATGTAATAAATAGGAAAATTAAATGTGTGTGTGTGTGTGTGCATGCGTGCATGCTTTTGTGTGTGTGAGGCAGAAAAAAAAAAATCTTGCAGTCCGCCACTTAATACATTATTTATATGGTAATACGTAACTTAACATAAAGTTTTATTCATAGGAATTATTTATTTCATAATTAGTTCAGCAATTAATCAATAAATAAAATCTTATTTGAAATCAATTTTGAAATATTACTGGTGCAATTATTAGCATTTTAGTTTAATATTAAATATGAATATCAAGCCAATATTAATGAAAAAAAAAATGGAAAGAAGAAATAGAAAAAAATTCTAGTAATTTGTTTTTGCAAGCATTATATGAATAATTTAACAGATACAAAGTTGTAATAAAGGTGTGCAATGCTGCATTGTGACATGATACATACTGATGCAAAAATCACTTTGCATCATGGATGTGTTAAATTTGCACCTTCATGCATATCTTGCCTATCAGCATTCTATTATGCATCTAATGCAGTTGTGCTGGTTAAAACACAGAGGTCCCAAACTACACACCCCATAAAATATAGCACACATTAGACACATGAAGTTTGCAAGATCTGTACTTGTAAAGCCTGATAGCCAAAAGCTCTGGATTGCAATGACACGTGGATACATATTAATTTTATAATGGTTCAGAGCTCTTCAGTAGTTTTTAAACAACAACAATAAAGCGGCAAATATATGGATTTTTCCTGGATTTTTCCTGGGTTTTTCCCGGTTTCACAAGCTTCAAGCCAAAAAAACTGAGCCCCGTAACATTAAACCAATGAAATTGCCGAACGGGTTCAGGTGAACCAATGAAACTTTTTATATTAAATTGCGCTCCCACTGAATCGGGCCACATCAAAAATATGGATGATGTTCCTTTGACGTTTGACCTGCCGCTCACTCGGACTGTTAACAGGAAATGCGAATCATTCGTCACGCTGAAAACAACTGGGCATGAAAAAATGCACTTCACCTGTGTTCTGAGCTGCACGGCATCGGGAGAAAAGCTTCACTGATGGTGATTTTTAAACGCAAAACGATGCCAAATGATAAACTCCTGAGAGAAATTGTAGTGAAAGAAAGGAGGACGACAGTGACTTTCTTGGTAGGCTACAGTTTAGATACAAGCCGTGTAACAGACACTGTCTTTTGTTAAAGCCTGTGTAAAGTTTATGTATATTAGTTTCTGTGTATTGTACTGTGTATTAGTTTCAATGTAGCGGCTTATAGACAGGTGCGGCTTATTTATGTTCAAAATACAAATCTTTGTCAAATTTAGTGGGTGCGGCTAATATTTGGGTGCGCTTAATAGTCTGGTACAAGTTACGGTACAATATTAAACCGTTGTGGATTTATTTAAGTGTTATGCAGATGAAAATGCACGTTGTTTTGCATTGTTTATGTTGATTTCTTTTTCTTTGTTAAGATTTTTACCAAATAGTAAGACACTGAAATTGAGCTAAAGTCATAAAACCAGTACAGTTAATCAAATCAAATTGCTATATTGATGGTTGGTTACAAGCCGTTCTATACATTGTGATACACTGTGTATCATAGAATTCTTTGTGAGATTTGTGATATTTTATTGGTCACATTTCCAATATCTGAACCTTAAAATGAATATCACAGTGAGGTTTGGAGCAGAAACTATTCACTGCACATTTCTACAGTTGTTAAATGCTTACATTTTTAAGCCCCAGACAAGGTGTGTGTGTGTGTGTGTGTGTGTGTGTGTGTGTGTGTGTGTGTGTGTGTGTGTTAGATGTGTCATCTGTAAGACAGTCTCATCTTCTCTGTAAACACCTTTGCTGTCAGCCATGGGTCTATTTCGGAAGGAGATTTTAATCAACCGTGTGCTGTGCGATGCTCAGGCAGAGGCGATGCTTAGCACTCCTTAAAGGTCAAATACAGAAAGATTAGCTGCTGAATACGTGATGGAATATAAGATGTGTTTTCCTCCCTCACTGGGACGACACTATCAAATTTCTATAACTGTCTATTATATCATCTTTTCCCATTTTTCATGCTTCCAGCAGAGTCATTGTCACTTTTGGGCTGTTTGTCCATCTGTCCATCCACCTGAGATTTTTGCTATAGAGAGTGTCTGAAAGTATAACGATTTGTATATGAGTTCATTTACTGTAAGCATTTACGGGGGGGTGAATCGAGGCGATTTAGAATTTGATTCAAATAGGGTCACGATCACAGCAAGGTCAAGGGTCTAAATAGTTTTCACATGTATGTAGACATATACATATATATCAATTAACCAAATGTAGAGTAAATAAACAGAAGAGAAAACACAAATAAAATCAATATTTTGGTATAACTACCCTTTGATTGCAAAACAGCATCAGTTCTTTTAGGTATACTTGCACTTTCAAGTACAGATTTAGCAGGAACTTGCCAGGTGGGTTGATCCAAAAATCTTAAAGAACTAACCACAGATGTAATCTGCCTCAAATCCTTTTTTATGTAATCGCAGACAGACTCGATGATGTTGAGATCAGGACTCTGTGGGGGCTAAAATTATTACTTCCAGTACTCATTGTTGTTCTATATGCAGAAAATAGTCCTTAATGTTCTTAATGACCTGCTTCAGAAAGAATTTGGGACCAATCAGATGCCTCCCTGATGGTACAGCATTATGGATAAGTATCTGCCTGTATTTCTCAGCACTAAGGACACCATAAATCCTCCAAATCTCCAACTCCATTTGCAGAAATGCAGCCCCAACCTTGCAAGGAACCTCCACCATGCTTCACTGTTGCCTGCAGACACATTATTGTACTACTGCTACAGCCAAATATTTCTTATTTTGACTCATCAGTAAAGAGCACCTGCTCCCATTTTTCTGTACCCCACTTCCTATGTTTTCATGCATAGAGTCGCTTAGCCACTTGCATAGATTCACTTAGCCTTGTTTCAATGTCGGGGGCTATGGATTTTTAGCCACGTCAAATCTTCCATGACTTCTGGCCAGAATTATCCAGACAGTAAATAGGTGTATCTGGATCCCACTGTTTCATTTTTTCCAGTTCTTCACTGCTTGACATGTTGATGGTAAATAAGTGTGCTCTTTTTTTAATAAGCTGCATTAAGTTTTCATGGCTGACCAATGCGTCTACGGTTCACAACATTGCCCTTTTTTTTTTGTGCTTCTTCAAAATAGCTTGAAGAGCACATCTTTAAACCCCAGCTTGTAAATCTTTATCTGTGAGAGACCTGTGACATGAAACTGCCTTTCACAACATCACCTTAGCAATCAGTTTTAAGCTCCCACACAGCTGTTTCTGTTTTTTGGACTGTGTTTTGAACTACATAAGAAATTGATGATTATTAGCACCTGTTTGGTGTAATTGGTTAATCATACGACTGACTTTGATGCTAGAAAATCCCTAACTTGGTGCAAGTGTACAAAGTGTAAAAATAGTAAGAATTTAAAGCCAGTGCGTGTTTTCAAATTTGGATTTTTATTCTGTTCATTTACGTTTCAATTATAAATATATATAATATCAAGTTCAACTTGTTTCTATCAGTAACAATGCTAAAATTTTTGAAGTAAAATTGTCGACCCCTTATGGTCTTACTTTGTTCAATAGTATTTTTTCCTGAACTGTTACTATAGGAACAGTAATGTATTTGATTGAGCATATTTATATTATATATATTATATATAAAAACCTTTTATTTGAATAGCAGAGCTGCTTTAAAGAAAATTAATCAGAAAATGTAAATATCAGAAAGTTCAGGTTCATTATTTACAGTGTGTATTATATGCTCGACAAATGTGACTCACTTTCCTTTTCATCGATGTGCATTATAAAGACATCACATTACAAGAGACATCCTTGTAAAACCTTTCCATTTTTTTTTCCCATTTCACGCAACACACGAGTCATTCCTTCTTGCGTGGACACATAAACTGTCCTTCGAACATAAACAGCTATAATTTAATCTTATATTCCATTATGTAAATGTATAGACAGTGTTAGTAAATGAAATATATCACACACAGCGTTCCACGATTCTCATTAACAGCACCACAAATAAAACGAGCCAACTGGCTCATTAATGCAGCAGCTAAAGGTGTGCGTTACAACTTCTGGCAGCACAATAATTCATCTTTATGAGCAACAGGCCTCGCTCTCTCATCTGTTATCACACATGCGGTGTGTTAATAAAGTAAAAATCCATATGAGGGACAGTTTTCACACCACGGCTTCTGTCTGTGTACCGTCCTTGCTTCTCAATATGACCATCGCCGTTCCACAGCTGTGCTCCAGGATCCGCGTAAACAATATTGCACCATCGTATGCGGCAATCCATCTCGTATAATGTCGTCTCCATGTTTGTATTAAAACCGTAGGAAACAAGAGGACTTTATTGTTCCAGCTAGATGCTGAGTAAAGGGGAAAAGCAAAGAGAGGGGAAAAAAGGCAGCGGGGTGATTCAGACGTTCAGCGCAAAAACAGTGTTTCTCAGATCATCTGCTCAAGTTTATACTGTCCTACTGCAAATCCTGTAATTCCACCTGCTGGCACTGATGAGACGAGGAGCAAATTATTGATCTGTAATTACAGTCGTCCCTCGATTCATCGCGGTTCGAATTTCACGGTCCCACTTTATCGCGATTTTCAATTTGGCACATAACTATTTTGTTTGGCGAATGGTCCTAAATTATTGTGAAAAATCAAAACTTATAGTGAAATGTTTTTTATAGAGTTTTATCTTAATATAAGGTCATTTATTCACAAGTAAACGTATACTTAAAATACTGTACAGTGTATCATATATTTACCCACACAAAAACACGTTGTGTTGTTTACGAAAGTGCGGTGCTTGGATGCTGGAAATCATAAGAAACGAGTAGCATTATAAGAAACCGCATGTTTCCACTTATTTATTGGTTGTAGTGTCCTCTGACGTCAAAACAAGGTCGGAGTTGAAGGTGTACGTCACCAGATTTAACTCCTCTTTTTTGACGTCATAGGACACTTCAACCGATAAACAAGCAGAGAAACTATGCATAGGCTGTAGACTGTACAGTACAAATGTGATATTTCACATTTTGACACAAAATTCATCTCGCTATATTCTTGCACGTTTTCTGTGTGCGTTTAAAGAGTGCGGGAAGATGATTTATGGCTTAAACAACAACAAAAAAGCATTTTTTGTGGAAATTTGTTTTTCGTGGTTTTAGATTGAAAGTCTAGGTCATGTGATATACCATTTCATCTAGTTCTGTAATATTTTAATGACTAGCTTTTAATTGTAATAATACATGAGTTATTATAGAGTAATAATAAAAAATAATAATAATACGCAACACTATTGAATTGCTGACATTTTTTGGTCCATTATCAAATCGATATACACACAACCTCGATATATATTTATATCATATCATATATCATATCATACTGTATATCACATCGCATTAGCCACGTTGAATCTTTTCTGTGGACTAGAGTCAGCGAAGGTTATCGCATGCCTGTATCCTGGCAACATGTTGGCGCATGCTGCCCTCGAAAGCCCGACTCCAACCATTTCCTTGCAAAAACCTCAGAAGAGGTAAAAGAACTGCCTCGTGAAGCCACTGACTTAGTTAGCTAGATATCAACGTGGCTGCTTTCCGCCTTCTCGCACACCGCTTTGTGTGGAAATGTCCTTTTTTGTATTTTTTTTTTAAACTTCTTTCACAGCATGAGGAGCTTTTAGTCCACGGGCATGTTTTAGATTGTGGAATCAATTTACCTTTTAGCAACTACCCTTTTTATTCTTTCATACAATGTTGTGTTAGGGAAGGCACTTCGGTTTTCTCGTGCCAAAAATAACACACACACACACACACACACACACACACACACACACACACTAGTAGAGACGGGGATACTACAGTGCAGAAATTCTACAGCATTAACTTATGTACTGTAGATAGATTTCCAGCGATCAATTGAAATAGTAGGCACTCGCACATAGACAGAGATATTGATTAAGGGCTACAGACGACAGATAAAATGCTAAGCCTCATCATAGCGGTGAACTGCCCAGTGTGGTTGTGTAGGTTTGTGGTAACTGTCTGAGATATCAGTGGGGCTGTAGTAAGAGGAACGCCTAAAGTTTTTTCGGTTTTTCTTTCTAACCAACCCTCATAAACAAGACAGTCCCACTGAGCGCACAGCATGATTCAGTCTGTATCATTAATATTCTACAGAGGGCGCTACTTTCAAAACGGCAGGCACAATGATTAATCAATCATCATTTCCATTGCGACTAATCCGCTCAGACCCCTAATTATAATGTTTTTGTTTTCCCTTTGTGTGAAAAACCCGTCATACGAAACTGACCAGAAAATAAAGCAACCTCGTGGACAAATCGGCACGTGACGCACATGACCGAAAACGGTTTTAGACACTTCGTCAGAGACGGCCGGCGTGGTGTCGGTGCCCTCTGCTAACGTTCAGCCTTGTTCTTTTCATCCCAAACAAAGCCATTCTTTTCTGAGTCCACTGGCCTTTTACTCGAATGACGCTGTTTGTTTCGTATTGACCCGAGCACAACAAGACCAATTGCATTACTGGCAGTAGAGCACCGGTGCGCTCGAAAGGTGCACACGCTAAAACCCCAAGCTGATTTTTTCCCCTTCGTTTTTTCATTTTTTTTTAAAACTCACTCACGTTTTTTTTTTCTCTCTTTATCTCTCTCTGTCTTTCTCTGTTCCTTCTTCCCTTAGGTGCAATAATCGAACCCAGTGTATTGTCATTACGGGAACGGATGTCTTCCCTGACCCTTGCCCAGGAACTTACAAATACCTTGAGGTCCAGTATGAATGTGTCCCTTATAGTAAGTATGAGCCATCATTTTGTTTATGCAGACAGTAAGCCTTGTGTTTCCTGGCATGTTCCTCATTTATAATTTCTCTAAGGACCGAACGAGCTTAGAAATATGTGTGAAGCGAATGTTAAACATCTCTCCCAAAGGAGCAGTGATTCTTCAGTTAATAAGATCAGTACCTAAGATGCTTTGTATTGTTTTTTTTTTTACCTTTTTTTAATAATTTTGGGGAGATATTTGTTTCATTAAATGTTTGCATTGGTTGTTTTACAATACTAGAGAATACGCTTATAGAAATAGGTTTCACGCACTGTGTGGCCAAAAGTATGTGGACACCCAACCATCAAACTCATTTGTGCGTATCGAACGTTGCTTTCCAGATATAATCCTTCTACTGCGCTTATAATGACCTCCACCAGCCCACAAAGTTTTTCCAGTACATTTTTAAGAGCATGACTATGGGCATAGTGTTCCTTCAAGGCCAGAAGAGCATTATTGAGATCACACACTGATGTTAGCTGAGGAGGTCTGGGATGCAGTTCATCCCAAAGGTGTTCCACAAGATTAAGGCCACTCAAGTTTTTTCCTTTCTAACCTTAACACCCCATGTCTTCATGGAGCTTGTGTTGTGCACAGAAGAACTGTCAAACTGGAACAATTTTTAGAAGAAAGGAATGCAATGCACTTGCGTGCTTTAGACTTTATGGCAGCAATTTGGGGAAGAACCACATACAGGTGGGATGATCGGATGTCCACAAACTCTTGTCCATATAGTGTATGCAGCCGTCAGGTCCTTTTGTCAGTCTTTTTATTTTTATTTTTTTTATTTTTTAGATGTAACATGCTCCTCATTAATCAGATGATCAATTATTTACACATCATATCTAAAAGCAAAATAATATCACTAGATGGATTCTTAGCATAGGAACATGTTCTTCTTAAAGTTTTTTATTTAGCCAATTTTTTTTTTTGCAGTTTATAAACTAAAAAAGTTTAATAACCGACAGATTTATGAATCGTAGACACTGTTTATATGATTGTTTTTTGTAGCTATAGAGCTTTTTATTCCCAAGATTCACCCCTTCATAAAGAGTCCAAGATGACCTTTTTTTCTATAAATAAGCATTTATTTTATGCATCTATTGTCAAGCTACAATAACTTAATCACAATTACAAGGCCACTGATACAAACTAAAAACTTTGATAAAATCACCAACCCCGTGGCTGTGCTTCATGCACCCCGCTTTTTTGCGAACCACGGCTCTAAAGAATATCAGATGACCCACCGAAACTGTGCAGACTGATGATTAAATCAAATCTAATGCTTGTTATAGATTTGCAGGTTACCAAACTCCCAGCAGTGTCTGCTACTCAAGGTGTTAGGCTTGCATGATATTGATCACTTTTTCCATTTTAAAATATCGCGATAAACTATTTAATCGTCCAGAACCGCTAGCCTAAAAAAAGACCGGACAAGCATTTCCACCAATTTCAGGTTTCAGACGGGGTTGGAGGAGGCCTACAGAGAAGGTCTAATATCATTACCAGCTATGCAGTCGAGGGTTGTGGTGAGCGTAAAGACCGAACGGGGGACTTTTTAGGTGCCCAATAACCCTAAGAGTACATTTTCAATATAATACTCTTAAATAAACAGTTGTCTAATGGCCACATGGTGGACATTTTCCTGGTGATGATGCTGAGCAGGGGAACAGCAGCAAATTACATTCCCTGTAATTCGTTATCATCTGTAACATTATTTATAAAGTGCTAGATTTGACACTTAATTATTTCCCCCTTCCTTCCACATCTGGCTGTTTTTCTTTTTTTACTATTTTGGACAAAATAATTCAGAGAGATTTCCAATAAATACTGTAAAAAAAAAAAAAAAAAAAAAAATATATATATATATATATATATATATATATATATATATATATATATATATATATATATATATATATATATATATCCTACTGGTAGGTAGGGACATCTACTGAATAATGGCTAAATAATGTTCTCCATATACTCCACGAGAAATCCTGTTAGAAGGCTTGTGAGGGTAGGAGAAGTGGGCGGGGCTTCTGGGTTTGTGTCAGGTAATAATCAAGAGTTAAAAAAAAAGAATTGCATGATATCAGGGCAGACTTTTATGACAATAGGATAATTTTATTACATTTTTTTGTCTAAAATTAGCCAATTTTTTTGAGTGACACCTCAAACTAACCTACTGCAATGTTAAATTGTGTATATTATAATAATAACAGTAAACATCACTTGATGTGGTGGAATTGTAATATCTTGTAATATCAGCCAGGCATCTGTAATCCGGGCACCATGAAAAGGAACAGACACCGACATAGAACGCAAACAAAGTCAAACGAAACGAGCGTCTCTTTTGAGATTTTCTGTTACATTACCAGTGCAGATTGTTTTGGTCCATTAGGCATTTGGATGGTTTTATTATTATCCAACTCACTTGTCCCATCTACCGGGAGTGTATCTGTGGGAGTTGACAGTCTGTTACACACATCGAGGAGCGCAAAAAACACATCTAAAAAATAAAATCAGTTTGACAGTAAATCCCATTTCTCTGCATTTATCTTTTTGTTATTTATTTATCCACTTTTTTTTTTTTATCAGGACAGCCTTGTCCTCTTCATAGACAGACACAAAAGAATGTAGTGAAAACATCACAGAGTGTGTAATTATGCCCGATATCGACTAGAAGTGTGCTAGTATGAATGATAAATTATATGATGTGTGGATTTGTTTCTCATTTCTGCTTATGTGCCAATTTTCTTTTTTTATTTTCTGATGAAATCACAGTTTTTTTTCTCCCTTTTAACACACTTTAATGCAATTTTGTTGTTTTTTTCTTCTTCCAGATTTCACGCTTTACTCGCCGTCCGCAGCACTGTATTTAACGCCACTATTCTTTTGTTTGAATTTATAGGAAGCTCGAGTTGTCCTGTCTCAGAAATGATGAATGTTTTGCACTTATGCAAAAATACTGAAAAAGAAATGTTTGACAAAATTGCAACAAAAATGATGCATATGTATATGCAGTGTACACTTTAAAACAAAACAAAACAAAAAAAATATATTTTAGCAAGTACAAATAACTTGAATATAGGGGCAATGATAATAGTAATAATTGATTAGACTGTTTTAAAACAAATTATTATTAAACTATGAAACATCAAATGTTGTGAATTGTTCCATTCTATTGGAAGATTGTTTAGATCTTCAAAAAGATCTTCGCAAAAAAAAAAAAAAGGCAAAGTAAGAACAAACAAAAGAAGTAATTTCTGTATTCAAGATAACTCACTTGCTAAAATGTCATTCCTAAGCATTGGCGGTCTCTAATAGTTTTGATAATTAGAGGCTTGTTTTTCTGTGTTTGAATGTTCTTCATGTCATTTTCACAAGAACTTAACTTACAAGGAGCATTTAAAAAAAATACATACACACAAATACATATATGCACTGTATTGACAAAAATATTGGGACCCCTGACTTTTCTAGCCCTTCGAACTTCTGTTATCAAACTTTTACCACAATGTTGGAGGCACATAATTGTATCACTTGAACTAGAAGCCTCAAATCTGTGCACCAAAAAAAAACTCGAACATGAAGATATTGTTAACACGGGTTGGAGTGGAAAATTTCGAGTGGCCTGCTATAGAGCTCTGACTGAACCCTATTGATGATGAATTGGAACGCTGACTGCACCCCAGGCCTCCTCAACCGTACTTCAGTACCTGACTTTACTAACACCATTGTGTCTGAATGAGCACAAATCTCTGAAATATAGTTGAAGACCTTGACAGAAGAATTAAGGTTTTTCTAACAGCAAATGGAGACTGAATGTGGATTTGGGATGTTTAAAAAGCACAGACGAATCTGATGGTCAGGTGTCTTCAAATTTTTGTTTATGCAGACTGTGTAGTGTTGAAACGTACTAGTGTTTTACAAGGCTGCAGTAAAAAAGTATCTAGTGCTATGTATTGCAAATTGCGGATGACAAATGAAGCACAATTGGTTTTTGGTTTTCGAGTTGTCGAAACAAAATCGGAGCATTTTAAAGACAAGAAGAGAAAGAATTCGAACTCATTCCCCCCATTACAATACAGTGCACTAGAATATTGTGGCTTTGTGCCCACACTATTGTATATTTTCTCGAGTTCTTTTGGAAATGGACTTCTGATTGAACAGGGCCACTAATCCGATCCTGTTCACAAACACTGCACTTTTGTTCACTCGATCACTAACGCAGCATTTTTCTCCAATTTAGGTCGGGTTTGGAATTCATGTAAGTGACTGAAATAACCCTTTCTCTTGCTCAATCTCTCTCTCTCTCTCTCTTGCTTTCTCTCTCTCTCTCCTTTTTGGCCAGGTGTACGTCTGTAAATGATGTCCTTTAACTCATGACATGTTTACTGCATGTGTTCATGGACATGATAGTTAATTCATGTTAATCTCTTTTTCCCCCCCTTGCACCTTTTTCATTCTCTCTTCCCACGCTTAAAATAGAAGTGGAGCAAAAAGGTAAATAACTGACATAATCCAAAGTCCCCTGTAGCTCCTTTATTTTTTCTTTCTTTCTTTTTTTTTGTGCCATATGGTTGTAAAACCTTCCTATCCTTACTTTTGCCTTTCTGATCATAGCAGGCTGTAAGAAAAAAATAAATCCTCTTGATTCAGTAAAGGTCAGTAAAACTGCAGCATTGGGAGGAGGACTCATTATAAAGATATGATAAGACACTCGCAACTTAAATGTTAGCTGTGATGTGTTAGCCGAGAGGCTGGAGTCTGTCGGGGTTTCCCCCCTCCTCCACCTCCCTCCTCCCCTTTACCCTTGGGTGCTCTATCTGTCTTTCTGTTTGGCTCGGTCTCTTATTGCCTGGCTTTCCAACCCCCCCATAGCATGCCATGGTAACAGGTTTTCTCTTAGCCTATTATATTCACAGCCTTAACTGTCGTTCTTTTCCTTCTACCTCTCCGTCTCTCTTTCTTTCTCTCTGCCTTTTTCTGTCTCTTTCTCTCACTATTTGTTCGACTGTCTATCTGTCGGACTTTTTGCCTTTCTCTTTCTGTCTGTTTCTGCCCGTTTATCAGTAGGTCTAGCTTTCTCTTTGTATCTGTCTGACACCCCGTCTGTCTGTCAATCTTTTTCGTTGTCCGTCTCACCCTTTTTCTGTCCACGTCGTTCCCTGTCTGCCTCTCTGTTTATTGATCTCTGTCTTTCTCTCTGTTTCCTTTCCATCTCTGTCTTGCACTCACATGCTCTCTTTCACCATTTGTTTGACTGTCTATCTGTCTGACTCTCTGTAACTCTCTGTCTTACTCTTTCGGTATGTCTCTTCCATGTTCTGTCTATCAGTCAGTCCAGCTTTCCGTTGTGTCTTTTGTCTGTCTATCTTTCTTTGTTTTCTATCTCTCTGACACTAGCATTCTTTTTCTGTTTGTTTCTGTCTGTCTGAATGTTTGTCTCTGTCTTTTTTTTCTCTCTTCAAGATTTGTCCACCTGTGAATTTGTCCATCTGCCGCCCTCTCTCTCTCTCTCTCTCTCTCTCTCTCTCTCTCTCTCTCTCTCTCTTTCTTCCTTTCTCAACTCTGCAACTTGCTGCTGTCTTCACATTTGATTATTGTGCCTCTGTTCAGAAATAAATTCCTCGAACACCTCGAAAAACGTAATGCTGCTTTAAATCTTAATGGTTGTGACATTTGCACCATTTAGTCAGAACGAAAGCCTCTCTTAGGTATAGCATAAAGGCCACATAAATGCCAAATGTCTCAGCGTACACATTTGCAGACATGTTGTATGGTGCAATTTTTTATTTTTTATTTTTTTTCCAAGTGTCTTTTAGTTACCCTGGTTTATTTACAGGACAGGTTGGTTGATTTCCTTTTCTTTTCTTTGACTTACGGATACTGTATAAAATCCCTTATTCCCCTCCGGTGTACAGTATATCCAGAGCAGCAGGGAACCTTTGGTTACAGACACATAATATTACTTTTATTTTCTGTCTTAGCTTCAATTACTTTCAGATGCAGATTCGTCACACTAAAATAAACTCCCTCTTATTTGATTTAAATGCTGAATAGCTTTAGCTTCTTAGCCACTTCAGTGTGTGTTTTTTTGTCCCTGTCCTCTCAGACCACCCAATTATCAAGCTGATGTAGTGCCAGACTGGCAACATGGCCTTCTAGTTGCAATACACCTGGTCTGCGTTTGCTTACGCTTGACTGTTCTCTGTTCTGCTCTTCTCTGCCACTAGTTTTTGTTTGTCCTGGAACTCTGAAAGCTGTCGGAGATCCGTCATTTCTGTACGAGGCGGAGCAGCAAGCCGGGGCCTGGTGCAAAGACCCTCTTCAAGCGGGCGATAAAGTTTATTTCATGCCCTGGACGCCTTACCGCACAGACACACTCATTGAGTACTCATCGCTTGACGATTTTCAGAACTCCAGGCAAACCTTAACGTACAAACTCCCCCATCGGGTGGACGGCACCGGATTCGTGGTGTACGACGGTGCCGTGTTTTTTAACAAAGAGAGAACGCGCAACATTGTGAAGTTTGACTTGCGCACACGCATCAAGAGCGGCGAGGCCATCATCAACAATGCCAACTACCATGACACATCGCCGTACAAGTGGGGCGGCAAGACGGACATCGACCTGGCCGTAGACGAGAACGGCCTGTGGGTGATATACGCCACTGAGCAGAACAATGGCATGATGGTGCTGAGCCAGCTGAACCCGTACACTCTGCGGTTCGAGGCGACGTGGGAAACGACCTACGACAAGCGATCGGCCTCGAACGCCTTCATGATCTGCGGCGTGCTGTACGTGGTCAGGTCCACATATGAGGACAATGAGAGCGAAGTGAGCAAAGGCGTCGTCGACTACATGTACAATACCAAGCAGGGCCGCGGTGAGTACGTGGACATTCACTTCCCCAATCAGTACCAGTACATCGCCGCCGTGGAGTACAACCCCAGAGACAACCAGCTCTACGTATGGAATAACTTTTATGTCCTGCGCTACAACTTGGCCTTTGGACCACCCGATCCAGCACACGGTAAGTCAGATCAGATTTTGATTTCAATCCACAAATATGGTGGCATGCTCATGCCTCATGGCTGCAGGATTCCTGGGTAGATCCTGAGCCCGACTTATTTTTTTTTACATGTTCATGTGGATTTCCCTGGTTTCTTCCTAAAACATCCCAGTAGTTTGATTTGCTACTCTAAATGACCTTTAGGTGTTATTATCGACCTGCTTTATACTTGTTTAATGGGTGTTTTCCATCCTGGATCACTCCTGAGATTTTCCTGGAAGCTGGCCAGGATAAAGTGACTACTGAATTAAATATCTTACCTCCGGTATTATATAGAACACACACAGCAATACATGTGACAACACAAACAGTGCAGAACATGATCAGTGTACCAAAAACACAGGTAAGCACTTCCTTTTAACGATGGTGTACAAGCACATACGCCAATCAGCCGGCGTTCGCGTTTCTCTAGTATTCCCCGGCCTGCTCGTTGAACGGCACGGGTGAGTGATTTTTAATTTTAGACCTAATCGGTGTGTTGATGTGTTTCGGAAGTGGTACAGGGAGAAGTGCAGCTTCAACAGTAAACAACATCACGGGCCCGGTTAGCATACGATAAGACGTTTGCGTCGGGGGAATTTCTTCAGATGCTCCCTTTTTCCCTACGCTTGGGCTCGAGGGACCAATGTAACCGCGTCTTTTCCCTCCGAGAGAATAGAGATCTCTCGTTGCCGGAGCCATTGGTAGACATACCTGTCTGAACAGGTACACAAGCACCCTCAGAGCAACAATAGATCTTTCCCGAAGGCACAAAGCCCCAGTCGACTATCAGCTATCAACAAACACTTTGCTGAGGTGATAAGAAAGAAAGCGCTTAGTCTCAGAGGGTCACGTCCTGCCAGTGAGGTGTGTTCTTAATTTATCAGACTACAGAGTGTAGTACAACAGACTTTTTACGGCGAACACGTAACGGTCCTAATCACCATAATCCGATTCACCCTCCATTCCAGGGCTCCAATAGATTTATTAAAAACCTGCAGGTCCAACAAATTACTTACCCAGATTACTCAGACCCACAGGTTTGTTTTTTTAAGCATTTTTAGTGTCCTAAGTGCTGACAGACGGGAGTCTTTTTACTAAGGAAAACAGTGTGCCGTGCAGCTGGAGTTTACTGTAACTAAATCGCATATGCAGCTGGGTTTCGTTCCCCATGGACGGCGATCAGTATGCACGTTAGGTTGCATTTGAATAATGAAGGGAAGGATGACTACTTTCTCTCTGTAGCTGCCCCCACCCACCCACCCCACCCCTTCTTCACCCGTGAGCAAATTGTTTCAAGTTGCGTCTTTGCCAGCGTGAGACATGCCGAGATATAATTGCTGCATTGCGATGGAATGAAGAAAGTTTGATATTTATAGATGGGCTTGTTTTTTTTTTTTTCTTGCATTTCAGTACCGACTGAAGTGGTGCCACTCTGCTATTATTAGAAAGACTCGAAGTAATAATTGTAAAGAGAGAAACTTTCTGGCGTCTATATCTTTTTAAATGAATGAACGATTAGCGAAAAAGAGAAAATGAATCATCCGTTCAAGGAGGGAGAAATGTGCAGACTTAAGCACTCTTGGCATATTTGATGCTTTTGTGTTGAGTATGAATTGATACGCTGAGATTGTTTGAAGATCAGCACTGGTGCAGATTCAGTGTCCGGCCTGTAAGTTTTTAGTTCATCGTTGCCCGGTGGACAAGTCAGTTCGGCTCGAATAAATACGCTTTTAAGCAAAGTAAAGAGTGTTATTGTAGCTATGTACACACTTTGTGTGCTTCACATTGACCGCACATCTCTTTGCATAACAGCCTACTCGAGCCAGATCCTAAAACCTGCTGCACTTCACACACCTGCTTTCGGGAGAGTGGTATTTTTTAGGTAGTTGAGGAGAAGAAAAATGGCATATTAACAAGTGAAAATATATCTCGTATAGTGAATATTATCTTGCATTTCCTTTTAAAAAATTAGAGGAAACATGTTATAAGATTATTGCATTCTTTTCCAGACACATTCTACTAACTAAGCTTGACATAATCTTGTTCTATCAGTGGGTCTTTTCACAGTTCATACTTTGGCTGCTAATTTATGGAAAGGAATAGAATCTAAAAAAATGTAAAACATAGAAATCGAAAATTTTAATTGGAAATGATAAGTACATTTGATAATACGCTGTATGGACAAAAAGTATTGGGACAATTTGACATTTCCTGCCATGTGTGGTTCTTCCCTGAACTGTTGGAAGCACAAAATTTGGATGCCTTTGGATGCAGTAGCATTAGATTTCCCTTTCACATGAACCAGAACGCCCTTGTGCACAAAGCCAGCTCCATGAAAATATGGTTAACATGGTTTGGAGTGCAAGATCAGTGCTTTAGAGCCCTGACTTCAACCCTAATGAACACTTTTGGGATTAAATTGGAATGCTGACTGCACCCCAGGCCTCCTCACCTCACCTCCATCAGCGCCTGACTTTACTAATGTTCTTGTATCTGAATGAACACAAATCTCCACAAACACATTTTAAAATCTAGTGGAACATCTTACCAGAAGAGTGGAGGTTATTATAACAGCAAATGGGGACTAAATGCGGTTGTTCAAAAAGCACATACGAATCTTATGGTCAGGTGTCCACAAACTTTTATTTATTTCTTGTTGAAATTAATAAAATACATAGCCAGACTTATAGAAATGATTTATGTTACATAAGATTTGATGATCTCATTGCTGAAACATTATTAAATGAAACATTTTTGGATTCTCAACTATTTTGAAATGCCAGGGTTCTTTTTTTTTTGTCCCTAAATCATTAAGGAGGAAGTAATTCTTGAGTAAAGTAAATGCTTAGAAAGAAACAGACAAGGGTTTATTTTTGTTGCTTGGTTCTGCTGGCTCACACTGGGTTTTGAAGCATGTGGGTGGCTAAATCTCTTCAGCCCTGATCGTTCACCTCAGCGTGACCAGCAGTAAACAGCTCTTCCTCTCTCACTCCAACATGCCAGGAGACAAATACAGCAGAGAAGATTTCTGTCTGCGATGCACATGGCAGTGATTTAAATCAGCACACAATACAGTTCTATCATCACTATCTGATGAAACTACGATTGTGTATATGTGCATAGACAGTAATGCTTTTTCTTTTCTTTTTTTCCCCCCTTTTTCGAGCCAGGATCGAAAATAGAAGAGAAATATGCCATTCATTTTACTATCAGTGCTGTTGAAGTAAGAAATTGTCTATTATATGGTACATTTGTGCACAAGCAATTTTCAAACTATTTGACTCAAGCCTGTCGAGAGTTTTATAGGCTTTCTAATGAGCGCTTATTTATCGCAGCCGCTGCAATGAGCCCATAAACCTCGATAATCACCTAATTGAGACGATAGCCATAGTTTCTGTTCAAGTGTTTTCACCTGATATACTGCTGCACACTATTGGTGGTTGCACCTCAAGCATAAGAAAGAGGAATCGATCATAAAAAAAACATCGCTTCACTTTGGGTAAATGTCTGGATAAGACGTGGGGAAAAAAAACACTGTTTATTGTTAGATCGGTGGCTACATCGTGTCATGTGATTTATGGGGTAGTTAAATCATTAACTGTTCTCCCAGAGCTTAAATGGCCTCGGAATGTATGATCAAACTTTTAGTTTGATATATTACCCTTTGCTAATTGATGTGCTGGAGTCGAGCTGCAATTTCATGGACGGCTGGGTTTCTGGAGTACACGCCTCGAATCAATGTTTCAACTTAATATTATTATGATATGAGTCCAGCAGCGTCATTGTCTGTGTTAAACTTCATTTGGTTGGCGTCCGACTCGGCGCTCTCAAATATTTATTTATTGTTTCTTACAGATAAGGACCTTAGGCTAATCAAAAATGTTTTAACAATGATGGATATTGAATTCATTTCTCTTTTGTGCATGTTTTTAACTGTCACTGACAGGAGACGTACTTGACTTGAGTTATAATAAAAGCTTGGTCACTTGCATGACTAAGTACATTTTTCAACACACATACACACTTTCTGTACGACTTTGTCTGTACTATTTTTTCTTTAAAAAGAAGTAAGTCTTTTACCCATCAACCAACTCTCTCTTGAAGTACACGACTATCATGTGCTTCCTCTGAGACATATGTAGGCAGCCAACTGCATCTTTTCAAACTGCTGCCCATGCTGTGTCACAGGGTAGAGTAATTCATTTGGCGGGAAGAGCTATCCGCCCTCTTCAGCGTACGTGTGCGATTAGTTAGTGTCGCCCTGATTGACATTTTGCCATCCTTTGCACTCTGAAGGTCTTTTTGCTCCCTATAGACTCTCCGGAAACGGACGTCCAGGCATCTGTGATTGCTTACACTTGCATAACATGGAACTCAAAGCCTTGTAATTGCACATTCAGCATATTGATAAAGAGCGGGTTATCTCTCGCATGGCCTGGATTGTTTTTGCTTTACAAATGTAGGACGAGTGAAATACAGCCTGAGGATTTGGGAGAATCTACTGACACTTAACAGCCTGAGTGATCGAGGAAGGAATTGAGTGAGTGAATGAATGAGTGAGTGAGGGTGTGCCACGTGTAAAGCCTATTTAGAGGAATCACAGTGCCCTTGGCATGTGAGACACACACACACACACACACACACACACACGGCTTAGTCAACTTTATATTTTACACGCTACAAAGAGGCGACAACGACTATGACACTTTCTAAGATCTGATTAGTGACATTTACGGCATAACAAAAAATTTCTTCCGAAGATTAAAGTGTGTTCATGAAAAGCGGGACAGAGCTCTGAGGATCTGAGTAACTCTGTTACAGTAAGGGCGGAGCAAATTTGAACGCTGTAAAAAAAATGTACACAAAAAGCACGAAACGAAACTAATTAGATTCGTTGCACGGTAATTTTGTGTATCACGATTTTTTTTTTTGCGTAGTGCCTTTGAAATTGCTTGTTTATTATAGTTCTAGGAGCACTATTAAACAGCTACGAACTAAGCTCCTTTAATTATTGCTGAAGGATTATACAAATCCTGCTGTGATTTTTAAGTAGTTTTTCAGAGGATGAACTTTAATTTTTGACACCCCTATCCACCCCCTCCTTTTTTTTTCCCAAACGCCTGTAATTGTTTGAGCTGTGTTTTTTGTGTGTGGTTTTTTTTAGTTTCTCTTTCCTGTTGCACTCTCCATTAGTGGCTGATTACCACCTGGGAGCAATGTTTCAGTCGTGATGAAGATCATTGTTTAACACTCCTAGTCCTGGTGCAGAAGAGGCACTAATCAGAGCAGGCATCCTCGGCTTCGGCTCGGAGCTTAATAATCTACTCGGCGGCGCGCTGAAGGACCCCCGTGCCACTCCCGTAGATTCGTACATCTTCTTTGCAAATTAGTCCAGGCATTGATCTCGCTGAATCTCCCTCAGCCAATCGGCCGATCGCTGCATTTACTCAACAAGTACGAACAGGCCGCGCATTACTCGTGCGAGCAGGCGAGTTCTGCACGTCTGAGTGTGGCCATTAAGCATAATATACAATGTACACTGGCTGTCACTTTTTATTTTTCAACACTCCATCTGTGCAAACGGACAGCACGAGCTCTAGCAAAAGACTCATCCCACTCCCTTTTCTACGCCGACAGCACATGACAGCATCCCCCTTTACACGTCACAAATTATTGTCTTTATATTCCCAATGAATCTCTTATACCCAGCGGTGATTCCCGGACTTATTATAAGAAGTTTAGGGGGTTTAAGGGGTACCGAGCGAGCGTCTGTCATCCCTGCAGCTTATGAATATACCTGTTAGAACCCTTTGCTTTCTTGCCTTAATATTTCTTTCCTGTCCTCTTCCTTGACAGCTAATTGAAGGCTCCCTTTGGGCTTGCTGTTCGACAGACATATTAATTTCAGGTTTGCCGGGCTGTTGAGCTTAAGAAAAATGGTCCTTGTTGTAGCAGAGGGCGAATTAATATCAGAGAATGCCTGGGTGCAGTGCGAATAGTGGTCGAGTGAACAATCGCTGCCATATCATACAACATCCAGTCCTGAAAGTGGCGTGCCAACAATCTCATACCGCAAATGTGGTCACGATGTAATCATCAGCGTTTTCCTTAATGGTGTTGGAAAGGCATGGCAAATTAGGCCATCCGTGTTTCCGTCACCGAGCGAGCCGCGACATACTTCCTGTCCTCGGCTCAAGTGGAATCTAGTTAAGAGCCGTACCGTACCGAACCGAATTTGTCTACCCTCCTTACCTAGGTAGCATGCGAGCCGAGCTAAAAATAGCGCAGACTATCGATTGATCAAACAGTCACTCAGACATCCTGATTAATGTCTCAGGCTCGAATTGCACAAAAAACCCTCCAGCAGGAGGATATCGTAGTGTCTGCACAAGTTTCTCGCTCTTTCCAAAAGTCAATTCTCTGACCATTTAAGAAGCCAAGCATTTAAACAATGTAAGCACATTTCAAAAGCAATTTAAGGCTCCAGATTCATTTTCAATTCGGTGCACACAGTGAAATTCTGGTGCTTTAACGCCATGCACCTTGATCATTCCTTTGATTCAAGCAACGCCTGCTTGCATTTTTTTTTTTTTTACCATCGTCTGGTAAGCTTCACACCCCCACCCCTGTTTTTTTTTTTGTTTTGGTTTAAACTAAAGATTCAAATCCTGACACGGCTCTGTTCAGGTGCGTGGGCAGCCACTGAGCGAGTTTGCTTTTCTTCGTTTTCACTTAACGCAGCAGAGACACGCGGCGTGCATTTTTAAAACGAAACGAGATATGCTTGGTTTTCATTTCGAAAAACCGTTTCGCCGAATTGCAAGTGTTGCGCTACGGGCGCCTGACACAACCCGAAACAACCCTTCAGAGAAACTCCTACAACTGTGACGAGTAGAGTTATGTGATGGAAATAAAAACAATTGAACGACCTCCCACCCACACCCCCATACACACACACAATCTTACAATCCCGGATTTGTGCAATTTGTGTGGATGAACAATAGCCTAGTGTGCTATTTTATTTCTGAAATCCCGAATCTATTCAGGCGTAATAGGTAGGTGGTCCGACGAGGTATGTATGAGGTGAAAAAGCTTTGCGTTGCCGTGGCCGTATGAAGAATGGAGTGTTTCCCAATAGACTAATTTTATTAACACTTAGGACCAATTTGAGTCTGATTGAAATCCCTTGTTAAAAATGAATTAAACAGACTGCTGTCAAGGGAAGGGTAACCATGCTCCAGATTCACAAACTGTCCATTACGAGAAAGAAAGAGAGAGAGAGAGAGAGAGAGAGAGAGAGAGAGAGAGACGTTTGCATAAATTAATCTAGGAAGACAAAAACATGCCTCTTAGATATTCCCCATCTCCAGAACGATTTTGACCACCGGCTAAGCCATCAGGAAACAAAGGGTGCATACGTGAAAACTACTTTGCCGTTCCAAATGATAGCGCGAGCAAAAATCGCTGGAAGTCATTACGCAATTCCAAGGTAGTTTTCTGTGTCTGCAAACAGCATTACAGAACTCTAGACTTTAAACAGGATGGAGGTGAATATAAAGCACTGTCATTTCCGCGTCGCTCGCTCCGCATGCCAAATTAGCCGTGACGCACACACGTGAGGAAGAAAGGTTGTTATTTCCCTTCCACGACGGCCTCGATTGTTAGCCGACAGAGCCGCCTCGAACCGGCAGCGCCACTACGAAGAAATCCACCAGCTATATGTGCTCAATTTATAATCATATAGTTATTTTCTTCTAGAGTGGCCGAGACATGACAAGGTGACATTGACCCCACTGTATTTTTCTTTTCCCTTCAACTCAAGGCGAGTTCAGGTATTAGTGTGAGATTGTCTTGTTGCTTTAAACAAGCGTTGACTTTAAATGTACACAGGTGATGGCATGAGTCACGGAAACTGTTAATGCAGTTAATGGTTGTGTGAGAGCTGAAAATAATGTTTTTTTTTACTTTTTTGTCAGCCGTCAGTTCAGCTTTTCTGTTTTCTCCTTTCCAAAATGTTAGCATTTTAGCATTTTATATTATCCACTAAATCTTGCGAATGAAAGAACTGTGATTAAAGACAGGATTCGGACACGAAGTAGACACTCATTGGACACAAGAATAAGAGCGAAGGTTCCAGTAAGTAGACGAGATGGGTAATGTTTTCTCCATGTTTCTAATACTTTCTGTTTTGTATGTTTAGCGCGGTAGGTCGCTCCCTAATTGCCTGATATCAAGTTGAGTTAGTGTCTTACGGACATTTACACAGCGTTAAATAAACATCAGCGGGGATCAGAGGAGGTTGCGCTGTTTTTCCAAGTAGGCTGAATTCGAGCTAAGATTCTTTTTTCCATCAAAAAAATTGTTGCCAAGTTTTTACAGTGGGTGTGGGTATCACTTACAACCATTAATGTGGACGTAAGTATTAACCGACGACTCAAAAACAGGGGGTAGAATAATTTACTTACCCCAAGTGGAAAGTATGTGTTTCATTCTCTGACACACGTAATTTAAGTTAAAACAACGGGCTATCGAATCTGAAGGGTATGTCTGCAATATGGACAAAAGTATTGGGACGCCTGACATTTCCAGCCGTATGCGGTTCTTCCCAAACTGTTAGCACAAAGCACACAATTGTGTAAGATGTCTTTAGTGACATAAAATTTTCCCTTCACTTCAGTCAGGAGACCCAGACCTGTTCCAGCATGACAATGCCCCTATCTACAAAGGGTTGGAGTGGAAAATCTTAGAAGTGCCCTCCTTTAAAGAACCGAGCTCAACCCTATTGAACACCTTTGGGATGAATTGGAATGCTGACTGCACCTCAGGCGTCCTCACCTCACCCACATCAGTACCTGACTTTATTAACCCCCTTGTGGCTGAACGAGCACAAATCTTCACAAGGACACAAAATTTAGTGGCACATCTTCCCTGAAGAGTGGAGGTTAGAATGGGATGTTCCAAAAGCAGATTAGGTTTCCACAAACTTTTGTCTTTATAGTCTATGTTTACAGTTCAGTACTGTATATGCCTTTCAACATTAAACCTAACCTTTTTGTAGCAAATGGGAAGTTAGCATGGATTTACAACAAAGTATAACAGCAAAACGGTTGACATAGCAACAGTGGTTAATATAAAGCCTGTGTATATACAAATAAAATGAAAGCCGCGTGCGCATTCAGTAATTTGCTTATACGTTAGGTGCTTCTAGTTACTTTTTGTCAGGCAGCACAGCCCAAGCCAGAATTCAAATTGAAACCCCAGGCATGGCACTCCCTCCAGAACGAAACAGCACCCAAACCTCAAGGACAGTTTCGGCTGCATAGCGTGCCTCACACATCACAAAGATCCAGCGTCTTTTGTTTCTCGAGACAACCATGGAATTTAGTGCATATTGGCCGACCATATTCTTGGAACAGAGCTAATGTTAATGCTCTGCTGCAGATTTTGAAATAGCTGTGGCACACATAGCGACAAAGAAATGCCATCATGTTGGTAATGCTAAGCAGAATAGGCACTTGAGGTATTTCGCCATGCTTGTTGCATCTGTGCACTTCTCTTCCTGGTCAGCAACGTTGGGCTTAATGTATGCTGTGGACCAGACAGAAGTATTTACTGGACAGTAGAATATCAAGCACTGTCTTTTTCCCTCAGCGTGACACGCAGAGAATGGATGCATGTTGAGTATAAGGAGAGGGAAAAAACAGATTAGGAGTGATGAACATTTGAGCATGGCAGGCAGAGCGTCAACAAAAAAAAAAGAAAAACCTGATCAGGGGAAACATCAAGCTTTTTAGGGTGGAGTGTCTGGAGCAGCTTTCTGTAGTCTGAATCGAACCAGAGCTCTCCACCCGGTCAGTTGAGACTAATTCACAGTAGGTCATGACCAATCTCAAAGAGAAAGCTCTTTCACGCACACACACACACACACACACACACACACACACACACACACACACACACACACACACACACACACACACACTGGACCGGAATCTCTCACACACTCTCTGGGGCTATTAACAGCAGGCTGTCAGACTAAGCTGTTTCCATCTAGCTGGAGGTACGAGATGTTGGTCAGTGTTTATTTACGTTTCAACATGTTGTGATTGAACAGCTCTGTGTTTTCACTGCACACTATTTTCGTCTTTCAGCCAGCTTAGTTTAGTTGTTTGGATGTTTCTTTCTTTTTAAAGGAAGCATGCTTTATATAGCGTGGAAATGTGGGCGGTGATTCGTGAGCATGAACTGGCAGCAGCAAAGACGACTCTGACATTTATCAAAGCAGGGACGACGTTATTGACGCCTGATAGGATGCAAATTTAACTACCAGAAATCTTGAACTGATTTCTTGACAGAACGCTTTATTTCCCACCGCAGCTTTCAACAAGAGTTGCAGTGAATGCGTGTTTCGTTTTTTTTTTTGTTTTTTTTTCAGTTACAGACTGTTTTTTGAAAGGATGTGCAATATAAAACGTTTCTTTGCTGAAAGCTAATTGAAAATGCTTGGAAAAAACGTGCATCATTGTTCCATCATTAATGCTTTTGCCATGGGCCTGAAATAAAATGTAGGTCATCAAAAAAAGAAATGTCTGCATATTGCTCTCTTTATAGAACCCAAATCAGATTCAAAGAGTTTCTGAGAGTGGAACATGTAATACCTAAAAGGTATTAAAAAAACAGGTCATCATGAACTAAATATATCTTTTTTTTGTTTTTCTTTTAGCCCCACCTATCTCAGATGCCACCTCAGTGCCTGCGCTACCCCGAATAACAACCACCGCAATGACAACAACCACAGCGCAGCATAAAGGCCTAACGACGACCATAAACACTACAGGGACCAGGGTCGGCAACAAACCACCTAAACCCCCAGTGGCTCCGTCCCGAACTACCACACCTCCATCCCTGGAGTCGTTCCCTTTGCCCAAGCGCTTCTGTGACAGCGTAGAGCGAAGGGACATCCTGTGGCCTCAGACACAGAGGGGCATGCTTGTGGAACGGCCGTGTCCCAAAGGAACCAGAGGTAAGTGTGTTTTCTTCACTATATGCAATTCATTTACAAGAGCCAGTAAACAGAAGATTTCCGTGGACGCCGCCTCTTTTTACGTTACATTTGGAAGTCTTTTTAGAGGGAGGATTTGTAATAAAGTTGTGGACACATAAAAACATGGAACAGCAATGTACAAAATGTGATACATAGAGCTGAGGAACCTAACATAAGCCCAAATATTGTTTTATGTTTAGGTACCGCCTCCTACCTGTGTGTCCTCTCCACTGGGGCCTGGCACCCAAAAGGCCCTGATCTGAGCAACTGCACCTCTCACTGGGTCAATCAGGTGGCTCAGAAGGTTTGTATAAGTCCGACTGCAAGCCACCAGACATACAAATATCCCTAATAGTGGCCAGAGTTTGCTGAGTTCACCGTCATGAATATAAAACAGTCCCCAGTGCCAAATTTTGAGCACAGGCTTCTGACTATCATTGGCTGAGATTGGGAAACGTAGCCTGGAGCTACCCAATAGGGCGCCCCGCTGCTCGATCTGATAACGCATCTTCTCAATGTGCGCTCTTAAAGGGCTAATGTGCACTGCAAGCTGAAGTTCGAATGGGCTGCCATTAGACACAATGGACTGCCCACACCTCACGCGGCAGCAAAATTAACTTTTTTTTTTTTTCGAAAGGGGGAAAAAAAAACCTGTCTAATGCGCACAGGATGTGTTATCAGTTTTTAATTACTAAGCGATGGCTCGTGGGTGCTGTTAGCGAAGCATATTTCCTCACAGCGTGAAGATGTCATAATTAGGGGCGAGAGGCCTGCAGACGCAGAATGATATTTCTCAGCTCCTGCTGCGCGGCTAATTTGCACAATCTTTCAGATCCGGAGTGGGGAGAACGCGGCCAACCTGGCCAACGAGCTAGCTAAGCACACCAAAGGGCCCATCTTCCCCGGCGACATCAGCTCCACCATGAGGCTCATGGAACAGCTGGTGGACATCCTGGATGCCCAGCTGCAGGAGCTGAAGCCTAGCGAAAAGGACTCTACTGGACGCAGCTTCAACAAGGTATAAGAGGAATTATCTTTTGTCCTGTAACTTTGAATAACGTTCTTTTTGAGACTTAAGCACATGGATGCAACTAATTCAGCAACTGCATGACTAAACCCTCTGTTCTTACACTTATTGCTGGGAATATACTCGTGCACACACACACACACACACACACACACACACACACACACACACAAAATAGTATATTATTTAAATTCCAGACTTATAAAATTGATCAAAGGAATTCTTTTAAAAATGCATGCTCAACTCTCTTGATGTCAAGACCAATCAGAAGTGGTACAGATTACATTAGTGAGGGCTTTAACCCAAAACCAATTCATATTCACTGCATGATTTTTTTTTCTTGTTGCTACTAAGCTTGTTTCTATAAGCAGTTACTGAGGGATAATTAATATAATAATATTTCTGGTACAACCAGCGATAACTGTGACTTCAGAGGGTTAAATCCTCATTAAGCATTAGAAATTTGGCATACAACTAGCGCAACAGTCTGCAGTATATCGATCCGTTTTTTTTTTTTTTGGCCAGACACCACCTTTCAAATTTGGCCTTAATGCACATAAGAGAATGAGTAATCGAAACAGCTCATTAGTGTTGCTGAAGTCCATGTGGAACAGATCTTTGTGTCTGAGGGCCAGTGTTCTCTAATGCCTTTCTTTCTTTATTTCAAAAAAGCTTCAAAAGCGAGAAAGGACATGCAGGGCATATATGAAGGTATACCTGTGCCAACGGTACCATTTTTTCTTTTCTTTACATGTCCCTCCTCCCGCTCCTCCCTCTTTCCCTGCCACTGCTCAGCGGCATGTTTCACTTGCCATGTAGCCTCTCATTCTCTCCATCACTTGATGAAGTTTTGATCTACCAGTGCCCTCCAAGCTCATGCCAGCTATACTGTGGCTTGGAACAATTAGTGCTTACTAATCAGTGTAGTTTGTATCCTGCTATGGTACATGGCGTTATGTGTCAGCATTTGATTTGCAGCTTGGCTGGGCATTGTTTTTCTATCTAAATGGCTGTAAAATATGTTGATTTCTATGCAAGAAATGCAATACTATGCAATATATACTATACAATAAATACTATACTATGCAAAAAAAAAAAAAAAAAATATATATATATATATATATATATATATATATATATATATATATATATATATATATATATATATATATTTATAAAAAAAATATATACAGTAATCTGCTTATGGTCCAGTAGGTAGATGCACTGAGCAAACAGGCTAATTCAGCAGATTATTTTGGTTTCAGGTGGCCTTTTTTGCAAAGTACACTACATGCATAAATAGATTGCATTGTACAGCGGCAGGTCAGAAGAGAATTAAGGCATGATTACAGTGCACCATCTAACTGGACAGTGACACAGTTCTTGGTGGTTGGGCTTTTTATTCCAGCACAATGCCTTTCAAAGGAAAATTTGAACGAAGCAATGTAACAAGGCGTAAAGGTTCATTATATCTACTGAAGTGATTCTAAATTCAAGATATTCCCGATTTCAAACCATTTACCTTCACACATACAGGATGATTGTCTTTTCAACAGGGTAGGATGAAAAAAAAAATCTCTATTCACTTCATTGAATTAAATATGAATGAATAAAATATTGATTCTTATTATGGCTATTTAAGACATTCTGCAGAATGGGGGGAAATATTAATGGAGGAGGGCTTGGTTGGAGGAAAAGAGGACTCCTATTTGGTACTTGGTACCAAACACACGGCAAATGAATCGTACACGTCTGTGATGTGATGAAAGGAACATCGGTAAAGGTGGAGTTAAAGGACCGATAGCACTAATCCCGTGCACACAGAGGCCAGGCCTGTGTAAGGTCTGCTTATTTTATGTGCAGGATTTGATTTGATAAAAAAGAGAAACGACACACTGCAGCGTTTAGCAACTGAACAGCGGAACATGGTGGCATGGAACATGTAAGGTTGCTGTTGAGTCACCTGGCCCCGAACCTCCCTGAGCTTTACAGGCCTGGCAGGGTTTCTAAGCAAACGTTAAACCCAGACTCTTTTATTTATTTATTTTTCATTTGTCACTTTATCTAGTGACTTATGACCCTTTCAAATGGAACAACTATAAATAAAACGAATTGCAATTCCTTTATGATTCGTCCAAAATAGGTGTGTTGTGCCTTCTTTGGCATTCAGAACCACATAAAGAGATGAATGATGCGTTCAAACAAACCCTAAAATGACCTCATTGTGCAGTTAATGCAAATTGATAGCTGCGCAATCTTGCGGTAAGCAGCCCTTTATACTTCGTCTCAAATATGCTTCATAGGGTTGTGATGTGGAGGTTAAACAGACCACTGGAGCTATGAGAAAACAAGCTGTTATGCTCCTTCAACCATTCAGTGACAATACATGCCTTAAGATATGATGCGTTATGTGCATGTGTGGATAAACTGTAACCATGGACGCGTGCCAGGAAAACATTTCCTACCCCATAGGCGCTGCTTCTCTTTTGGAGAAAATACGTTTCAGAGCGAGAGCTGCACAATTCCTGGACAAGATACTGCGCCGCGTTTTTTTTTTTTTTTACGCTACAGGGAACATAACCATTATATAAAACGACAGGAACAAAACAAATTGCATAACGATTGCCATTTTAGCATGTAACAATGGTAGAACAAAAAAAGCTTTCAAACCTGCTAACATTTACATGAATGTACCTTTTTAAAAGCTTTTTAAGTGGTGTAGCAGCAGTCAAACAGTCACAAGGTTCAGTTTCACACCTCAAGTCTAATTTTACCATTCGCGCACACGATATTTCACCAGAAGTGTGAATGACATTCAGAACTGGTTTCCTAAACCTGTTCTCCTGATCAATTCCAACACTGGTGCAGAAAATACAGAGTCCTGGGACTATGATCCAAGAACGGGAAACTTGCCATGATTCCTCAACACACCGGTACAATTAGTATACCTTGTCACACTTCCTGTACCGCTGATGTCAAAGCCGAATCCTTCCATCAGCCAAGTGATCCAACAGAACTCTTGATTTTTTTTTTTTCCGGGGCCAGGTGACTTTCACAGATATTTCTCACGTTGTGGCGCATTTGAGACAGCGTCCCATAAGTGCTCCTGAGATGGCATTTACCACAGCAGTGTTTAATTCGGATGTGATTAGCCTAGTTGCGGCCCAGCTGCTTTCTTGCACGATTATTGCTATCGTCTTTTGACCTCTCTGACAAGCTGTTTTCAGGCACAGCGCCCGATGAACTATTATTTTTTTTTACATTTTTTTTCAACTGTTAATAATCCTTTAAAATGCTTTTGTGTGAAAAGTGCAGGCCAGAGCTTTGGAAGATACTAGAGCAAATGTCAGTGTATGAAAAGTCGATTCCAGTGCATAATTGACTAATTAATGCTAGGCATAGGCATCAAGGAGATTTATACCATATGAACACTTCACATATGACATATTTACTGTTGGAGTGAAATTAATTGGCTTTTTTTCAATAAGTAAATTAGATTGTACATACAGTTGTATGGTAATATCAGTCATGTACGTTGTCCTGCACCAGTGGCACTCACAGAGTTTTTAGAGCGATAAGAATGGAGCTCATTTTCCAGTTTTTAAAGAAGCAAGTGGAACTGATGCGACACACACAATAAAAAAAGCTTGTGAAGTGGAGAGCTGCAAGAAACCGGAGACTCTGGTACTAGGAGTAACGAGCTGTTGGTAGTCAGACTCCAGTGTCAACAACAGCTAGCGGCAGTAGCCTGGGGGTATGAGTAAGAAAGATAGACGAAGAGCAGGAGTTTGGTGCCACACAGCAAATTGCGAAATCACAAGCAGACTGCGGGAGATGCATCTGCGTCGCGGAGCCGTTCGGATAAATAGAGAAGTTATTTTGCCTTCGCGATATTGAGTTATTTGTGCAGTTTTGTTTCGAGCCAGGATTTCCGCATACATTTGCATATTATTAGCACGTAGGAAAGCTGGACGTGCATAAGTCTGCTTTGGGGTTTTTGTGAATAATTACTGGTGCATTGTGCAGCAGACATCTCCTGACCCCCCACAGTCTGCATGAGTACCCCTTGCTAGAAACATGTTATCACTGCAAGCCTTAAGCATATTAATGTTTTATGCCCTAGGACTGTGTCACAGCATCGAGCACTAGCGCCTGAAGTTAGGCACTGAATTAGGCTGGTTCCCCGATCTGCTAATCAGTGCTTCCCAAATGTTGTGCCAACGCTATATGTCATTGTTTTCCATGACATATAGAAGCAAGGAAGTGATAGCTCAGTGGTTATCAGAAGGTCAGAGGTACAATCACCGGAATGACCAAGCTGCCACTCTTGGGCTCTTAAGCAAGGCCCTTAACCTCTCTGTGCTCCAGGGGTGCTGTATCATGGCTGACCCTGCGCTCTGACTACTGTGCTATAAAGTATATGTGACAAATATAAAGCACCTTTAACAAGTAAAAACTTAGATTTAAAGCGAACATCTTGATTTTTAAGTATATTCTCGTATATACATGTGTTGAGTTTGTGTGCGAAACAACGATTTGTAATTGCCAAATCACAGATGTCTTTCTTGCATGTAACATTAGCAGCTGGTCAGTTTCTAGAAGAATAGACCATGATTGATTGACTGCTGAACGTTTAGCGGAGACGGTGATGTCGGAGTGCGTCAAAGAACGGTCAAGCGTGTATTCGGATAGACTGCGACGTACCGCTTGTTCGGAAAGCTGTTTTTCTGTCAATATGTGCCTGATTAATTCGTTAAACTACGGTGCTTTCCTCCATGCAGGAAGCGTGGTGCTCTCACTGCTGGATAGCTGTAGCCGGGGTCGTTCTGCACCATTGGTGATCGGGGACATTTGTGCTTCGCACTACTTCATTGCTCTCTTTGGTGTTTTGGAATCTTGTGATTAAAAGCCTGGACTTGATTCAGCACTTAATACAATGTGTAATCCAATGTGCTGAAATACAGAACAAAACACTAACAACTGTACTACTGTCCAGTTTCTCACAAACAGCATCTTATACTCACTTTTACTGTTTTTTTTTTTTGTCTACCTTTTCTTTACTGATTGTGCTTACGGTAGATGGAATGTGCTTTTATGCAGATCAGTGAAAAAAAAAATATGATTAACAAAATCGTAGTGCTCGTGGTGTTAAGGCATGCATGCTTGTTTTTGTGAGTTTAGACTCACAATCTGGCACTAGTATAAAGCAAAAGCTTTGACCCTTGACCGCACTGTCATAACTGCTAACATGAAGGTTCTTTTGTGCTTGCAGGCGATCGTGGACACTGTGGACAACCTTCTCCGGCCAGAAGCACTGAAGTCTTGGAGAGGCATGAATATCACAGAGCAGACTCACGCTGCCACCATGTTACTGGACACTCTCGAGGAAGGAGCTTTCGTCCTCGCCGACAATCTAATGGAACCGGCGATAGTGAAAGTGCCAGCTAGTAATATAAGTGAGTACTTCCATGCTAATCTGGCTCGCTTGCCACAATGGGATTTTGAGTCTAGACTTGCACACGCTTTATATATTTAAACAGATCAACTTGTGTCTGATGCACCGAGTTATTATGCGGCGCTGAAAATCCATGTTTAACATGATTAAATGCGACCTACGATGTAGACCTTAAAATTACAGAGCCGATGAAGCTTTTTGCATCGCGGCTACTTTGCTTAAAGAAAAAATAACCAAGCCCGAAGCATGGCCAGGAGTCTTGACAGTGCATGAATGCATGACTGTTTTTGACTGTTTAAGACTCTGATATAAAAGAATAAAAAAAATAAAAATCTGATTTAGCAAAGGGGTATATTTACAAAGTAGTTATTTTCCCGTCTCTGAATAGAAATTAATAAGTTTTTTTGGAAACAGTATAGCCTGCTGGTCGTCAATGTCTCATCTGAGCAATAACTTTTTTAGCTTTTCAAGGGCATGAAATGTGCCCGCAGTCATGAAGTCAGTAATTACTATCAGCCTTGAAAGATGGAAATAGGTGTTTACAATCAAAGGGTAATTGTTTGTACCCAGTATTTTGCTGCTTTCAGAATGAATTTAACTAAAATGCAAAGAGATAATAATTGTGATATCCGATTTTATTATGTGCACTCAAAGCCAGTGTGCCTGTTCAGTCCGTCTTTTTAATCAGAGTTTTCTCACTGATGGTGGAAAAATATTTCTCCCTGAATTTTGATAGCAATTTGAATTAGAATGCGAACTTGATTTGTAATTTTTTTTGTATGGAAAGCATGTCGATTCCTGTTTTAAGTGTGGAAAGAGTGCAAAAAAATCAATTGGACACCCTCAGTTCAAAATGGTTTTATTTTCTCTCTCTTTATCTAGTCCTGGATGTGTATGTGCTGAGCACAGATGGCCAGGTGCAGGACTTCAAGTTTCCCCAGAGCAGCAAGGGTGGTATTTCCATCCAGCTGACAGCCAATACAGTTAAACTGAACAGTCGGAATGGTAAACAAAAACACACATGCATACACACACATGCACATAAGCAGCAGGGGTAAAAGAAGTGCTTTTAAGGCTTGAGCGGTATTAAGTGACACTGCATATTTTTGCATGGAGAAGGTGGAAACTGTCTGGGTTTTTTTTTACTCCAGTTTATTTCAGTCTACAGTTCTGCACCTGCAGTTGTAGCATTGGTATCTTGCAATTTTTTCATTCCTGGACAAAAGATTTATCATTATCGTGTGTGTGTGTGTGTGTGTGTGTGTGTGTGTGTGTGTGTGTGAACCTTGTCATGTCGTCTTGTATTTCAGCAGTTGCATCATGTTAACCTCAGCTAGGAAGCCAATCTTAACACCATTAAATGGAATTCATACAATAAATGACCACATTGAATGTCCTGAATATCTTGATAATTTTATGTGCCAAATCCACGTCTGCCTTTTCTCCATTGTGCTGTAATTTAATTCAAATTTGATTCGAATTAGGTATGTCTAAAACGAGGCTCGGTCTTTCTGAGAGGTCTTGATCTTGATGTTTTCTCTCACGCCAATTGAACGCGTTGCTTCTGTGGTGGGCGCACGGGGCAATATGTTTCTTTCCCTTCAGGAGCGCAGCACACCAACTTATTGATTTCAGACTTATAACACAGCACTGACGCCATCCCTTAGGCGAGACTGTCTAAAGACTTTTAGTCGTATTAATAACGCTGGAACGGTGGGTATGACTCGGCATATCTGGGGAGCTCCTGGATATCAGCAGTTTTAGCACAGATATTGCAGCAGCTCCGTCTGAAGCTTTTCGTCTCTCGACTTCTCTCGTACACGCCTTCCTTTCAAACGAACGTTCGCTTTGTGTCTCTTACTCCTGACTTCTTCTCACTTCATTTATAGGGCTCCTGAGGAATTCTGTGCATGTTGAGGCTCTCTACCATATACCATATCATAATACGGACCTGTTGAAGGCTGAAGGAACTTATCTTCGTAAATCAGTGCCTAACCCTTGCCTTATTGTTTTCGTTTTTTTATGTACAGGTGTTGCCAAGCTGGTGTTTGCTCTGTACAAAAACTTGGGCCAGTTCCTGAGCACTGAGAACGCAACAATCAAACTAGGCAGCGAGGCGAGCGGCCACAACCTCTCTGTGGCCGTAAACTCAGACATCATCGCTGCCTCCATCAACAAGGAATCCAGCCGAGTCTATATAACCGAGCCAGTGATTTTCACCCTGGAACACATTGATGTGAGTCGTACAGCTAAACAAACACACAAGTCTTAATCGCAGGGGCAGTGGGAAGGCAGATGGGAAACGGTAAACTTTGCCTCATTTAAATACCCTGCAAGGTTAAAACGATTGAACGATGAAATTAACTAAGAATGAGCTGTTGATTATTAGCGAATCTTGACAAAATTCCTAACGGATGCTAATTTGTTTGTCGACATTAGGATGTAAATGATACAATTTCCCTTTTTTTTTCCAATTGGAAAATTAACTCCCAGATTAGCCAGACAATGTGGGATGAAATTACCAGAAGACCAATTATCATTTGTCTTTTAAAGTGGTCAGAAGTGCTCCCAAAGGATGCCTCTGCTTGA
>NC_060892.1:19176489-19228989 GCF_014805685.1 Silurus meridionalis
GTTTACCATTAAAACGACCAGACGTGGTGCTTTAAACAACTGAGTGAGGGGGATAGGAGAGACAGACAGAGAGAGGGAGAGAATATGGTGAGACAGAGAGAAAGAGTGATGTTGTAGCGGTTCCATAGAGACTGTAAGCTGAACTGTAATGAAACAAGTGGGAAAGCAGCTGAGACTTTTCTAGATGGAGCCTCCTTCGGACAATCCAGTGGTAAATTAGCAAAAATGAACAGTCCACATTTGTGAACCTTCTAAAATGATGTGAAACATTTTACTAAAAGGGACAAGCAATGTATTACATCAAGTTTTGTGTTACTGAAAATCTATTTTTATGATTAACAAAAAGTATTTTTGCGTAAATTGAACAAAAGATTAGCCAAAAGATAGAAATAGATTTTTTTTTTTACCCACAAACAAACAAGGGCAAGACAAAAGGTTTGTTAGTGCAATACTGAAACCAAACACATCATTGTGAGTAGGGATTCGAGGTAAACCATTTCACCACTGCAGTTAAAAAAAAATCTACATGTAAATTATTCCATGCTAATTTTGATTGGCAGCCATCTTGAACAAGAAATGCTGTATCTCAAATGCAATACTGTGTTTCCTAAGTTCTGAATACCCATATGCACAGTTTCAGTATGAACTTTTAACAAAGTAACTAAATGAACAAAATGTTTGCTAATTAGAAAAAAACATCAGCACCATGCTTTGTAATTAAGGGTGATGTCTGATGTAACCACCTCCGGGTTGTAGGACACCACCCCCTTAATTTTAACCTTATATGATTTAGCTTCATTTCTTTTCCTCAACCTCTCCATGATTCATGGAACTATAACATTAACAAGCCACCAGCTATAATAATCAACAGTGTTTCAAAACAAAGTTGTACAGATACCGTATTAATTAAGAAATGAACTGCGTTGTTCAAATGCAATTTATATATGTTGTGTTTGACCTCAGTCCAACACTGGAAAGATTTTAAAATGACACTGACACTTCCACAGCCTAAGTTGCTATTTTTAAATGGGTGAAATACCTTTGGTTTGTCCCACAAGCTTCATTTGGATCTCTCACACCCTCACTTAAACATTAAAGTAAATCTTTCAACCTGACTTTTTGTTGTATTTTGTGGGATTCTTAGCTTAATGAACACCTCTAGTCTTAAACTGATGAACTTTTCCGACTAGCTTACAAACAACAACTAGCGTATCTTCTATTTATCTGTATTTGAACTTGTTTAAAGTGCATTTTCATTACAAACAATTGATTTATACAGTGTATGAGTATATCCACAGTAAGCGCTATTCAGAATAGTGACATAAAATGACTGTAATTGTTAAAGTATATGCTTGCAGGTTCAACCACTGTTAAATAGCAATAAACACTGCAATGTTAAATCAATACTGAATTCCAACATATGACACTTTAGCTTGTTTACCAATGTCAGTGATGACACTTTTATCCATTTTGTTTTACATTATACGGACAAAAGAATTGGCTTTTCCAGCACTACATGGTTCTTCCCCAAACTTGGCACACAAATGTATAGAATGTCTTTGGATGAAGTAGCATTACATTTTCAAATAGGATACCCAAACCTGTTCCAGCATGACAGTGCCCCTGTGCACTAAGTAAGCTCTATAAGGATGATGGTGCACAAAGAGTGAAAGATCTTGAGTGGCCTGCTATAGCTCTGAGCTCTGAGCTAAACCCTACTGAATGATGAATTAGAATGCTGACTGCAGCCCAGGCCTCCTCACTCTACATCAGTACCTGAATTTATGAACATCCTTTTGGCTGAATGAGCACAAATCTCCACCAGCACACTTCAAAATCTAGTGGAACATCGTGCCAGAAGAGTGGAGATTATTATATCAGTAAATGGAGATTGAATATGGAATAAAATGTTCAAAAACTCATACGAATCTTATGGTCAGGTGTCCACAATCGTTTGTTTATACAGTGTACATGAATAAATGATCAAATTCAGCATCATGAGGACACAAAAAAACCAACCCAAATCCTCATGTATTGTTAAATGGTTTATTTTTTTATATATATATATATATATATATATATATATATATATATATATATATATATATATATATTTTATTTTATTTTTTTTTTTTCATTTTCAAATAATAAAAAATACCAAAATTGTTTAAAGCAATAAATGTTACAGAAACATATCTATTGTATTTTCCATTGCTTGTTTTTAGTGTCAATTTGTGCTTTACATGTATGTAGTTATGATATGGCTGGAGTATTTTTAAAATGAAGCCCAAATGGCCTTTTTTTTTTTTTTTTTTTTTAGCAGATGTTGTGGATTTGAGGCAAGCGTGTGATAATTTGCATGATGACAGATTAAATGTGCCCGATTTTATACGATGTTAATCTCATAGCCAACGTTAGCCACATCGAATGGGCTCATAGTGCCAGTTCATGAAGCAGAAATTGGACACAAAATATGGCTCAGCTAAGGTATCTGAGGTGTTAATTTGTTTATGAAATGTTAACCATCTGTGTCCAATTGGCAAAAAAAATGTTTTATGTAGTACAGATTTTCTTTTTTTAAAGTATAGTTATGTCTGCAATCAATAATAAAGGCGCACATGTGACAAAGATAGCCAGTCACTTCTTAATGCTGCATCTTGCACTGCTCACACCATTAAAGCTCTTGCCTTTGTTCTGTGCTGTTGCCATGGCAACTAAGTCAAGCCTGTGTTGTTATTAAAGTAAATCTAATGGGGCAGTTTGTATGTATGTGTGTGTGTGTGTGTGTGTGTGTGTGTGTGTGTAGCATTCTAAGGAAATTAACACCCTGAAGTTGTGGGCAGCTGGACAGTAGGATGAATTTAGTTTCACTCTCAGTTATGCTGTTATGCTAAGAAACATGTCAGACTGAATAAAACTGAATGAGTTTAAACCATAAATGGGTAAGGAAAGACACACACACACACACACACACACACACACACACACACACACACACACACACATTCACACCAATTATAACAACATAATTGGTGACGACAAACAGACACTAGAATGAACTAGGTTAAAAAAATCCTCTTGATAATTAAATACCACCAGCTCACCTGCGGTCTGACGAGAGAGAGAGAGAGAGAGAGAGAGAGAGAGAGAGTAAAGTGACTATGACTATGTGACTATGAGAGTAAAGTGTCAGATTAAAAAAAAAAAAAAAAAAAATATATATATATAGATAGATAGATAGATAGATAGATAGATAGATAGATAGATAGATAGATAGATAGATAGATAGATAGATAGATAGATAGATAGATAGAGTGAGGAAAATAAGTATTTGAACACCCTGCTATTTTGCAAGTTCTCCCACTTAGAAATCATGGAGGGGTCTGAAATTGTCATCGTAGGTGCATGTCCACTGTGACACATAATCTAAAAAAAAAAAAATCCAGAAATCACAATATATGATTTTTTAACTATTTATTTGTATGATACAGCTGCAAATAAGTATTTGAACACCTTAGAAAGTCAATGTTAATATTTGGTACAGTAGCCTTTACAATTACAAAGGTCAAACGTTTCCTATAGTTTTTCACCAGGTTTGCACACACTGCAGGAGGGATTTTGGCCCACTCCTCCACACAGATCTTCTCTAGATCAGTCAGGTTTCTGGCCTGTCGCTGAGAAACACGGAGTTTGAGCTCCCTCCAAAGATTCTCTATTGGGTTTAGGTCTGGAGACTGGCTAGGCCACGCCAGAACCTTGATATGCTTCTTACAGAGCCACTCCTTGGTTATCCTGGCTGTGTGCTTCGGGTCATTGTCATGTTGGAAGACCCAGCCTCCACCCATCTTCAATGCTCTAACTGAGGGAAGGAGGTTGTTCCCCAAAATCTCCCAATACATGGCCCCGGTCATCCTCTCCTTAATACAGTGCAGTCGCCCTGTCCCATGTGCAGAAAAACACCCCCAAAGCATAATGCTACCACCCCCATGCTTCACAGTAGGGATGGTGTTCTTGGGATGGTACTCATCATTCTTCTTCCTCCAAACACGTTTAGTGGAATTATGACCCAAAAGTTCTATTTTGGTCTCATCTGACCACATGACTTTCTCCCATGACTCCTCTGGATCATCCAAATGGTCAATGGCAAACTTAAGACATGCCTGGACATGTGCTGGTTTAAGCAGGGGAACCTTCCGTGCCATGCATGATTTCAAACCATGACGTCTTTTTATTATTACCAACAGTATTACCAACAGTATTACCAACAGTAACCTTGGAAACGGTGGTCCCAGCTCTTTTCAGGTCATTGACCAGCTCCTCCCGTGTTGTTCTGGGCTGATTTCTCACCTTCCTTAGGCTCATTGAGACCCCACGAGGTAAAATCTTGCATGCAGTCCGAGGGAGATTGACAGTCATGTTTAGCTTCTTCCATTTTCTAATGATTGCTCCAACAGTGGACCTTTTTTCACCAAGCTGCTTGGCAATTCCCCCATAGTCCTTTCCAGCCTTGTGGAGGTGTACAATTTTGTCTCTAGTGTCTTTGGACAGCTCTTTGGTCTTGGCCATGTTAGTAGTTGGATTCTTACTGATTGTATGGGGTGGACAGGTGTCTTTATGCAGCTAACAACCTCAAACAGGTGCATCTAATTTAGGATAATAAATGTAGCGAAGGTGGACATTTTAAAGGCAGACTAACAGGTCTTTGAGGGACAGAATTCTAGCTGATTGACAGGTGTTCAAATACTTATTTGCAGCTGTATTATACAAATAAATAGTTTGAAGATCATATATTCTGATTTCTGGATTTTTTTTTTTTAGATTATGTCTCTCACAGTGGATATTCACCTACGATGACAATTTCAGACCCCTCCATGTTTTCTAAGTGGGAGAACTTGCAAAATAGCAGGGTGTTTAAATACTTATTTTCCTCACTGTATATATATATATATATATATATATATATATATATATATATATATATATATATATATATATATATGGCTCTGACAATATGCAAGCTAGATGATAGGTTTTAAGAATTATAGTAAAGAAACTGGTCAAACAATAATGCAAGCAATAAGAGGAAGTAATTTGTTTCATAAACATTACACAACAGTAAATCTCATCATAAGTGGATCAAATGGTTAACATTTTGCAATTCCTGGCACAAAACTGAGCATGTTGAGCATTACAGGAAAGTACACATTGCATCACACCTCATAATTGTTAATGAATTCCCTATAGCACACCATCATGTCATCACATAATGCAAAAGTTGCACTTTGTTAGTAAAGTTTTAAAAGAATTGAACATTATCACCTATTAATTTTACTCTTTTATTATTTTTCTGATGTCATTGGTTTGACATGTGCAGAGGGGAGACATGGGGTATATCGGTAGGAGAGTGCTAAGGATGTAGCCACCAGGAAGGAGGAAAGGAGGAGGTTTATGGATGTGGTGAGGGAAGACATGCAGGTAGTTGCTTTGAAAGAGTCAGATGTAGAGGACAGAGGGGTATGGAGACGGATGATCTGCTGTGGCGACCCCTAATAGGAGAAGCTGACAGAAGAAAAAGAAGAAGAAGAATTATTTTTCTGATGTCAAGCTAAGGCTTAAACTTCTGTTCAGAGACTCACAACTGGTTTTACATTTGTGTGATATATATGATGTGTGTGTCAACACTTTAGAGTAAACAGGATACTACTCAACTACCACTAGTTACATGCAACTGACTGAATTGATTACCCCATAACAAACAAACAACAATATTCCAGGTGTGGTCAGTAAAGAAGAAGAATATTATATATTAGTCACAAATCCAAGCTTGTTCAGAACCTGGTGTCAGAGCGCAGGGTCAGCCACAATACAGTGGCCCTGGAGCACAGAGTGTTAAGGGCCTTGATCAAGGGCCCAAGAGTGGCAGCTTGGCAGCTTGGCTTGGGGCTTGGACCCCAACCTTTCGATCTGTAACTCAGAGCCTGAGCTACCACTCCCCCTCAATCAAACAGAAACCTAAATAATAATATTAAAGCCTAGAGCACTTGTGAATGCAGGTATATTTGTAAATGTACACAGGGGAAAAAGTTTTCGATATTCAGCATTAGATTATTACACTTATCTACAAGCAACACTGAATGTGCCATTTTCTTTTTCGAAAGAAGAATTAAAAAGGATTTTCTTTTCAGTAAGATCTACACTACTGAATTTAAACACAGCATTCCCTGAAGTATGGAATGAGTCTCCTGGAACCTTCCCTGCTTTAAAAAAACCTCAAACCACTAAGTTTCCGCCTCCACGTTTGAGTGGGTTTGAAGTAGTCTGGTAAATCTTCTCTTCTGTTCTCTATCTTACATAAGCTTCAAAAGTTAGAGCCAAAAATATCACATTTAGACTCATCCTTCCACAGAACTTCCAGTCATACACTGTCCAGTTCTTGTGTATTCTTGCCTTTAAAAATAAAAAAAAGGAAGTTTCTCGTAAATAGTATATATACACTGATCAGGCATAATATTATGATATTACAACATAATGATTGGTAACGTGAATAACACTAAATCTTTTCATCTATTAGTGGGTGAAATTTAGTTAACATTTTATCCTTAAATTTGATGTGTGTGAAGCAGGAAAAATGGGCAAGCTTAAACATTTGAGTGATGGCTAGACGACTGGGTCAGATCATCTCCAGAACTGCAGCTCTTGTGACGTGTTTCCAGTCTGCAGTGGCCAGTATCTATCCAAAGTGGTCCAAGGAAGGAACAGTGGTGAACCGGTGACAGGGTCATGGGCAGCTAAGGCTCATTAATGCACGTGGGGAGCGAAGGATGGTCTGTGTGATTCGATCCAACATACAAGCTCCTGTAGCTCAAATTACTGAAATTACTATGCATATATAAATTATTATTATTATTATAATTTTTTTTTTCAAGCACTTGAAAGTAGGCAGCTTTTGCTTTTAATGCCAGCTTTGCAATCTCTTGGCATTCTCTCAGTCAGCCTCATGAAATAGTTACCTAAGATGGTTTTCCAACAATCTTGAGGAGTTCCCAGAGGTGTTAAGTGCTTGTCCTTCATGCTCTGGTCCAAATTATCCCAAACCTTCTCAATCTGATTTAGATCTGATATTTCTGAGGGCTAGGCCATTTGATTCAGCACTTCATTACACTCCTTCTATACCAAATAGCTCTTACATAACCTAGAGGTGCCCTTACATAACCAAAATGCTAAATGCTGTGATTTAATGTGGATTCATTTTTGAATAAATCACCAACAGTGTCACAAGCAAAAGCACCCCCACACCATAACACCTCCTACTCCATGCTTCCCAGTGGGAACCACACATTAAGGAACCATCCATTCACCCTCTTTATGGCTGATAAAGACACGGCATTTAATACCAAAAAATCCCAAATTTGGACTCATCAGTTTTCCACTGATCTAATGTCCATTTCTTGTGTTTCCTGGCCCAAGCAATTGTCCTCTGCTTGTTGTTCTTCCAAAGTAATTGTTTCTTTGGCACAATTTGACAATTAAGGCCTGACTCACATACTCTCCCCTGAACAGTGGATGTTGAACTGCCAATTGAACTACAAGAAGCATTTATCTAAATTGTTGGTTTTCTGAAGCTGGAAATCCTAATAAATGTATTTCCTGCAGCAGAGGTAGCTCTTGGGCTTTCTTCCCTGGGACGTAACAGAACCTGTTTATCATAGCATATGTTGGTTTGGAGTCTGCACTGGGTATATATATATATATATATATATATATATATATATATATATATATATATATATATATATATATAGAGAGAGAGAGAGAGAGAGAGAGAGAGAGAGAGAGAGTGGGAGAGACTGTGTCTACTCCTTTGGTTCTGTCATAAATATAGCAGGTGCCTGCAAAGAATATTCTGTATATTATACAATGTTTTCATCTGTTTCATAATCACAAAAAAGGGTGACAGTAAGACTTAAATTTACATTTACCATTGACCTGTTTGTTATACCTGCATTCAGTGTGTTCCCAGAGTGACCTGATAATAAAATGGTTCATTATTTTTAGCGTTTAAATTTTTTTAATTATGGAATGATCTATACCAATTAAAGACTAATCTGTGTTTGGTGTTAAATCCAGTTTGCATTATTAAGGAACCGTTCGAATTCATATGCTTCTTTCATCCAGTGTAAATATATAAAATCTTGTTGACACAAATGTCTTGTGTAAATACATGCCACTTTCAATTATTGGCTTGCAACTCGGATATGTGTGTCAGAGAGAGAAATAAAAAGGAGAGAAAGAGAAAGCGAACAGTCTGTTCTTAATTAAATAATACACTTCCATGCTGGCATTTCCCAGCAACAATACGGCTGGTTGCTATGGGAATGGTGCAGAGACCCACTTTGCTTGCCACAGAGCTGCTGCAATTTTTCTTCTGACAATAACCAATGATAAAAAATGAATATAATTTATTTCACATTTCTTTTAGCAATTCTATATTATTCTATATGTATGCAGCTAAAGCTAAATGTCATGTTCTGCTATTGCAAATAGGTTGCTTTTAATTCGAAGAGCATTCTTTGGTTTTGGATTACACACACACACACACACACACACACACACACACACACACACACACACCTACACACACACACACACACACACACACACACCTCCACCTCCACCAACATCTTTTAACTATCTATGAGGCACTGGACATTTTTTTCCCCAGGCTCCTGTGCAAGCGAAGGCACATTTTTTCAGCATTGCATAATTTCTGACTGCAGCGAGTGACCTACTTCTCCTGAATCGTTGCCGGGCTTGTCTGTGCTGGAAGGAATGGGGGAGAGATCACACCACTCATGCGAGACAGCATAGCTTCATGCACTTTTATAGTAGTGGAAGAAAGGCTGTGTTCAGACCATGTGATTCTTTTGCTGCTTCTAATGGAAATGTAAACCGCTATCTCTGCCCTGAACCAGCCATTTAAGTCAGCATTGCTTTGACCAACAAGCTCAAATCAAGTCATAACAATTGCGTTTTTTTTATAATATAATAACTGAGTAAACTAATAGCATATATTAATAATGATTTCATGTTTAAATAGGCAGCTTAATGGTATCACTCTTTCCACTGTGTAGTATAAACATTCTATTTAACAAACAGCATTTAGTCTTGATGTTACATAATATTGTTTCGCTCTTTATGTTATTATGCAGATTAAATATTGTTTGCTTGGCTTTTTAAACATTGTCTCAAAATAGCACCTCTAAACAGGACACTATTTTCTGAATAATGGAGCCAAAAATTAAGATTGTGTGGAAATTGTACCAAATTATAAACCCTCTTCCACCTCTGTATGCATAAATATTGCTCTACAATACCCAACAGTGATCATTTTGTCATTCTGTTTTCATTAAATGTGCACACTCAATTTAAATTAAGGTCCTAATACGAGTTTGTATCTGCATAGTTTGTAGCTTTCTTTCTTTCTCACACTATTACAGGTGAGCAAGTGCCAAATAAATGATTAATTCATTGCCTGCCAGGAAACTGAAATAAGATGCAGCTCATACACTTTGGCTCTTGGTGTTAAGGAAAGCTGAATAAAAGACCTTGGAATATTTAACTCTAATGAGACCTCAGGTCTCCAACAATGAACCTCACGGACTGTGGGGAGAGATTCATGTGATGGATGAGCTTATTGCACCATCTCTTAATTTTGTTACGCTTTGTTTTGCATGCTGGTTGCCTAGGAACACTGTTTCCTGTTAAGACCATTTGTGTACAAGCATAATGCCCAACTGGGATCCTCTACCTTACTGTTCTCTTCATGTTTTTTCACTGGCATCTCAGTAGTTAAAGTCATCTACACACATTTACTCAGTTGTGTGCAGTGCACTCACACACACATGACACACATCCACAATCAAAAAGGAACTAAATATCTAAAATTGTGTTGACCTTCATCAATCAGGTAATAAAAAAATAACTGTTAGTGGAATATTTTAGAAATTTACAATTAGAGCTGTCGTGAAACCTAATGGAAAAGAACACTGGTGTGTTTTACTGACACACACACACACTCCAAGGAGGATGGTAAAAGAGGCTAATATTTCTTAAATAATCTTGTAGAAGAAATTAGCATTTTGGCCACACTGACAAATGGAAGTTCAGTAAGTGCTACTGGAACTTCGACTAAAACAAGACACATTGTGAAAAAGAAACAATTTTACATTCACAATGAGAATTTTTATGATGGAAGAGGTGTTTTTTTGAGAAGAACTCTAGCTCTTGCTGGAACCTTGCTGGATTCTATAAAGTACCAAGATTTTCTAAATGAAAATCAGACTGCATTTGGAAACAAGTAAATATTTTAGGTTGTAGTTGTTTCTTCTAGCAAGATAATAATAATGATAATAAAACTGAATTGTGCTTTTGACATGACCATTCCAGTCTCCTTACATCCATTAAAACATGTGGCGTGAACTGAAGAGAAGCATTACTACACTAGGGAGGACATATGACCAAAGAGATCCTGGATAGATATATTGAGGAGTACTCTTAGTTTGAGAGGAACAATTTTAAAAAGGGAAGAATTAGTCTATGTTGACAAATGGAGGGCACTTAAGGTGCGAATAAAATCTTTTAAAAAGCATTTCTTAGAATTAGAATGAAACATGAAATATGGGCAGGATAAAGTCTGTAGATCAGAAATGCATGTGCACCACAGGGAAATTTTTTTACATGAATGGGTTTATGGAAAGGGAGAAAAATGTCTCTCCCTTTTTTATGTCTTTTTTTTGTGCTATTAAGAACCTTGTGTGGTTTTTGAGATGTAGTTGGATTCGAAATTAACCGAAATCGGCTTCACAATCTTGGTTAATGTCATTAGCTGTTCTGTTTCCACCCCACACACTGTCGACCAGAAACTCGGCTACAGTGTTGAACAATGTTACATCACAAACTTACATAATACAGTGCTCAAAACAAGCTGCTAGACTGTCTGCTGGATGTAATTGAATCTTCTCTGCCTATTACAAAGAAACAACAAAAAATAATGCTTAATAAAATTAAGTGAATAATACATTATTTATCCTGTAATATACTAAATACACTATATGGGTAAAAGTATTGCGACATTTGACTTTTCCAGTCAGATGTAATTCTTTCCAAAACTGTTACTTTAAAATTGAGGTCATACAGTTGTATTGAATGTCTTTGGATGTGGTAGTGATACATTTGTCCTTCACTTGAACTAGAAGATTAAACCTGTTCCAATGCCCTCTGCAAAAACAAACTCCTTGATGATAAGGTGTACATAGGCTGGAGTGGAAGCACTTGCATGGCCTGCCATAGAGCTCTGACCTCAACCCTCCTAAACACCTATGAGATGAACTGGATCACTGACTGCACCCAGGCCTAGTCACCCTACATCAGTTTTACTAATGCCCTTAATGCTAAATGAGCAAATCTCCAACAACACACTCAGCATCTAGTGGAACATCTTCCCAGAAGAGTGGAGTTTATTGAAATAGCAAATGGGGAATAGGATGTTCAAACAGCACATAAAAGTCTTATATTCAGGTGTCCATAAACTTTGTCCATATAGTATATATACAGGTCTGCTACATGTTGTCAGGGATCCACCAGCCACACCCTCGCCAAACCCTCCAATCACTCCAAGCAGCTCACCAACTTACTAATCATCCACACCTGGTCCAAATCAGTCACCACCCAAGCACCCAGACTACCCAAGCTACTCCGTTTGGTTTCGCTTAGCGTGCAAGATTCTGTGTGTTGTTTGTTCTCACTCTGCCACAGTTTTCTCCAGGTTTAGTTTACCCTTGTTGGGTGCTATTTCTCATGCTTTCTGCCTTGCCCTTTTGCTTCTCATTAAAAGGCCATTGTTGAATTCACTTTGGTTCCCGTACGTTCTTTGCGCCTGACACATGTACATACACATTTCTATGAAAGTATTTTTCTGGCCCAAAACAAATCATGATATTAAGATATCTGAATAGAAATGGACATTGGACAAATTGACACTTTACAGCAGCTTTGGGAATATGTCCATTGTTAAAAGAAGTATAGAAATACAATTTAATTGATTTGATCACAAAGATACTGAAAAGTGTATTACAAATAAAGTAAATGAGATTGCTTGGTTTTGTGGTGTTCATAGCCATTAAAGTCACTGTTCAAAATAAAACAACATCCTGTGCACGTATTCATGTCCTATTTCTCAGGGAGTGATATTTAGCAAGGTGCATAGTTTCATATTTGTTGTGGCCAACCACAATTTTGCAGAGTTTATTGATTTACATCCTTGCAAAGAAGCCAATTGTAATTTATATTCATTCATATTCTAATATACAATGGTATCTAAGAAATACTTTTATTTCAATCAAATGCAGGACTTTGTTTTGTATTGGATACATTTCACGACTTGTGTTTATTATATATTAGCTACAACAAGCTTTGCATTTGTCTATTAACTGTTCATAACTAATGAGTTTTATTTTTTAGTAATAAATCCATATTGGTATTTACAGCTGTCAAAATGGCAAAGGTCGACAAATATGAATAAATCATGGGGGGAAAAAGGCGAACAATGATCAAGGACAGAATGCCAATAAAAAAGGAATTCAAAACCTCATGAAGAACATTAATGAATGAATGGTTTAAGAGTTCTAATGAGAAAACAACAGTGTTAAAGTTTAAGTAAAGGTAATAATAAAGTAATAATAATAATTCAATTAATTTGCATTTGAAAATATTTGATCTTGAATCACAAAAAAGTGTAAAATAACCTAAATAAAACAAATTGTAGCAGCAATTATCCCAGCGTGAGAGGAATATGTAAGGCCATTGGATTACAGTATTGAATGACTTGCTGATGTGGCAGAATGTACACAAACTACTGCGTAATGACTACATACTTGTGCACTGAGCTTCAGCTTGAGCTTCTCACTTCAGAATTGGCCAACATACCAGTGATTTTTTTTCCCCTTCTGTGTTGCTGCTTTTATTTTCTGTTCTCTTGAACTAAATGCTCTGCAACAGTGCATCCGGTGAGAGTGCTGTTTTACTCCCTGTCTCATTTTAACTATAATTACTGGTTATGATCTCTGTGGCACCACATTCTTATGATGCATGGCAGCTCTGCAACTGAAGAGGTGTGGGGGGGATACAAGGGAAAAACAAATAAAGGAAACAGAGTTGATCTGAGGTCACAACTCGTGGGCGAAGCCTAACCACAACAGCATCACACAGGGTTACCTGAGTTGCTCTGGAGTTGTTAACAGCCTTTTCGTTGTGTTACACTCCCCCATACAGTAGGATTCAGAATTCTACACCAGCTCTTACCTCTTGGGCTTTAAATTTAAAACTTGAACTTTTATGATGCTGTTTTTAGAATTCTAGAACTAGATTAGGTCACCTGAGTGCTGCTGTGTTAACAGGGGAAAACCAGGCACACATTGTTTAAACATATCACTGAAGTCTTTCTGTTTGCCTAAAGGGTTCGGAAAGAACCTGGCAGATTTCATAGCAAAAAGGGCTTTGAGGATATTTTCTGGCATGACAAGACTTAAACAAGTGCATGCTGCAAACTGAAAAAGTTAGATAATAGCAGTGGTTTGACTGTGTAAGAACTGAAAATAGACTCGCTCAACACCCCCATCTAGGTCTTAGGCTCTGAGCTTTAACCTATTTCAGTGCACTCTGGCACAATATCTCTTCACACAGGCTGCCACTTCCTCACTGTGCATTCTTCAAAGCATATTTCCTAGTCCATCGTGTGTGGTAGTGGGGGTGGTGCGTGCAAGTCTCTCACATATTTCCGTAAAGAAACCAAGACAGAACAAGAAATGAACCTAGTAACCTCCTAAAGCAGGGGAAGTCCTAAGCTTTTGAACACCGCTGTTAAGATCATCCTGTCTGTCACCAACGGCTTGGAAAGCACACGGTGAAACAGGATGACTGCTATTGCCAATTTAAAAGACACAAACACATTGTGAGTCAGTCCATGCCTACCACCAAGGACAAAAGAGAAGGAGCTTTTTGTCTGTGGCTGATGAAAATCATTGATAGGATTAGTGGAATCTTTTTTTTTTTTTTTTTTTGCTTAAGCTCCTCAGGACATTGCTTGTTTAACCGAGACTATACATTCACAGATTAAACCACACACATGCAGGCTTGGGAAATCAGGTGAATTGTCACATGGCTTTTAATAAATCTCCAACTGTGCAAACCCAAATACACTAAACTTGATTATGCTGCAGCAAAGTGTAGCATACATGCAGCCACTCTTATGATTGACACTATTAGGATAAAAAGGAACTATTTTTTAAATTGGTACATACGTTTTTCAAACTTGAGCTTGAATTTAATGTAAGTAGACTATTTTAAGTACACGGTAGTACCCTTGAAATATACAGTATAGGCAAAAGAAATGTGTGAACACCTGACCATAAGATTCATATGTGCTTTCTGAACATCCCATTCCACATTTAGTCCACATTTGTTGTTATAATAACCTCAATGAGGCATTGGAAATTTGTCCAACATTCAATAAAGTCTGCATCAATGATAGACTGAGCTCCCTGTTTTTGACAGAGAAAACTGGAACCTAATGTGGTCTTCTGTTGCTTTGCTTCTGTGCATGCTGAAATTATTTGTTGCTTACTGTGATTGTAAAAAGTAATATGAGTTACTGTATACTCTGCTCTAATGTGTATTAAGCAAGCTTAAATATTAAATATTAAGTATGGGTAAGGGAATATTGGAATATTCAATATTTCCACTGTACTGTTGAATTCTTTGTTTTAGTTGTTCAGAAGGTATTGATTACTTTTCTACAATAGAATGGCTCTAACAATTCACATGTAAATATTGATGTACTCATACTAATGCATTTGATTTTTTCATAGCCACATCTTAGAGGGATTTCTATACCAGACACAAATCCCTATTACAAAATGTGTGTAATTGGTAATAGACTGAAAATATGCTTGAAGGGGTGTTCAGTATCTGTGTAATGATTAGAGCTAGATCTGTAACTTTAAGTAACTGTTCCAATTCAGGTAAGTCTTCAGGACAAAGGAGGATAGCAGTAAGATGACAAGCTGATACAGCTGTTATAACATTAGTGATAACCGGATTTAAAATGTAGTTTACTGACAGGTGCCTGAAAGAGAGCATAGAGAAATGAAAGTCAGTTATTTTATGATATCTCTGCAATGACCTAAAAGCTTTATATAACCACATATTTCTGGCACTGTGCATGGTAAATCTTTTACTGCACACATGAAATGAAGTTCCATGGCTGCCTAGATTATGATTGTTGGAACAAGGGTTAAGGTTTTGGTGTTGTATCTAATCCTTGGGCACAGGAGTTTCAATCCAGTGTCAGTCCTTATTAGCGTTAATGAATAGAGAAAAGCTGACTGTGGACATGAAGCATGCATGTGGAGCTTTATGAAGAAATCACAGTGACCAAAGGCAAGGAGGAATCTTGAATGCATAACTGCAAAACCTAAGCTATTTCATTCTAATTCAACAATAGAAAATAATAGTTTGCTTATATTATTAAGGGATTACACATTGGTCCTTGGTAATACTGAAAGGTTCTAGCAGACAGTCATTATTCATTAGTTTGAATATAAATTTGTATATGAACATATACTTTTGAAGATTCGAAAAATGTATTTTCAATATACTGTCACAGAGGTTGGATGTAGAAAAAAGTTCATTTTTAAAATAGAAAAATCACTTTTCAGGCTTCAGCTATAACTTCATGACTTAAGCAGTATTCAGAGAGTTGCACAGGATTTGTGCATTCCAGACAGAGTTTGCTGAAGACAAGATTGTTAGACAAGATTCTTACCATAGATTGAAATCATTATTTCATGCCTTATATTGACTAAAGAGGGGAGCTGTATTAAATCCAATGTCTGTCAGTTTGACACCACTGTGTGATTGTACTCCTCTTTGGTAACCACTTAATCCTGATCAGGGTCAGGGTAGCCACTTTAAGTCATGCTGGAATTCATATTATATGCTTCTGAATATACTCAAATACTATGCAATAAATAGTACAGTGTATTATTAATTGTCATTATTTTTTTAGGTATTAGATTTAAACATGTTTATATAGTACTGCTTTTCAAGTCCTGATTTTCTATATCTTAATTTTGGAGGCTTAAAGGCAAAGCAGTGGTCTAGACACTATTGAAAAGCTCTTTACTCATGACAAGAGCCTATTAATCAAGCAAGGACACAAAAGATCTAAGTGTTTCCTTTGCAGAAGGCAATTAGATTGGGGTAGACTCAATAACACACATTGTGCTCAACCTTCTCCATCTTCATATGGATTTTCCCTGAACCTTACAACTGTCATAAATCAGAGTGCATTCCACAAAGAAGACAATAAAATGACCCGCATTGTTTCCAAATCTTTGATGAAAACTTTATTTACAAGGATATCATGCTATTTGTTTGACTTATTATGGACAACAATGGAACATCCAAATGATCTTTGTTTATATAACAGCACTATGAAGTTTTGTTTGTTTCTTAGACTGTGCTCAGAACCTCAACCTGGCTGGTTTTCCAGAACCAAGAAAGGTAAGATGTTTTCATATGTAAATTGCTGTGGAAAAAATGATCAGCTAATATACACACACTGTTATTAAAAAGTACTCAGAACTGGTGTAAGGCATCTTGCTAGAGGCACAGCAAGGTCTGCATACACGTGCATCAGCAAATCACTGCACTCCAATGTCCTGCTGTAATGCTTACTGAGGGGAATACAGAGAGAGAGAGAGAATGAGAGAGAGAGAGAGAGAGAGAGAGAGAGAGAGAGAGAGTGCAGCTTTGCAGATACTAATTTTGGAAATAGCAGAGAGAGAGAACAGGAGGGTTTGGTATAAATCATTGTGAGCATATGGTAGTTCAGACAAAGCAAATAAATTAGGTGCAATTCTGGTCAGATTTTTTTTGTTGTTGTTTGTTATCATACAACCGAAATGTTCAGGATGTCACACCTATTTATTTACTTACATAACACATTTATTCAATCAGTGATAAGGCAATGGGCCAAATTACATTATCATTTTTGCTATTTAGAGACTACCTACTGCTCAGCATGCTTTAGAGTTTTAAAACTCTTGTAAATTTATTACAAGTGGAAGTAGGATTTACATGTAAATAAAAAGCATAAGAGATCCAGTCGTCATTCCAGTCTGCTGCTTGCCAACAGGGATAAATAGCTCTATCCCACAGAGACACACTCCCCTTTCATACTGCTTCATCTGTCCAGTTGGATGGTAAATATATCAAGCCAAAAAGAAGCAATGGAAAACAGGAACTCACTCATACATAAGCAAGAGCCTCTGGAGAACGAGTAAGAATAGAACCACATTGTTGATCTCGTCTGAAAACTAATTCAATGCACTCTGCAAATGTGAAAGTGATTCACCAATATCCAAACCAGGGCATTGGAAATAATGATGGCGGTAACAACGCTGTGTTATAAGGATAATCTGAATTTCCATTATAAGAGTGCAGCCATGAATATGCAGAGGCGGCGGGCATAGGGAGGTTTTTGTTTTTAGTCCCAGAGCACCCTGTGGTGTGGTATTTATAGCTGACATTGTCAGCCAGTGTTGAGTGTAATGTAAGGACACGTCAAACAGTGCAGCAGTGCAATTTAATGTCTGAATAATTGGCAATGGCCCGAAGAGAAAAAAGAGATAGAGAAAGAGAGAGACAGAAACAGAGACAGTGACAGAGTGAGAGGCTATGTAATAAAAAAGGTGATGCAAAAATCTGTGCAAATTTATATTCAGTTTAAAAGAGCATGAGATCGAAAGTTGGATTTGACTTAATTTTATAATAACTGATCTGAAAATCAATTTATTAGAGGGTAAAGTGGGTATTTTGAAGTGTTTTTATTTGAAATATTACACATTTCACATCATAATAACTACCTTTTATGATCATTTGTAATGTTACATGATTACTTGTTCCAAAATAAAGAATGTGATGAGCCACTTCAGTGCTGGATGCTGTGATGCTTGTTAATTGTGATCAATCACTAGCTTTTCAGGATAGTGAATAGAACTGAGTATTTTAAACAGGGTGACTAACACAGTTAATTGACACAGTGGAGCAGCATGTAGCACAGATGCCTGAATCCTGGTTCGATCCTGATCTGCACAGAGTTTTATATCTCCTCATTTGTGCCTCTCAAGGTTTACTATTTTTCACATTCTCCCAAATATATGACAGTAGGAGTATTGGTTATGCTAATTTGCTCCTGAGTGTTTGAATCTGTGTGTGCATCAGATTCTTCAAAGAACTTGCATTCCACTCAATACGCATTCACATCTGGCTTTCCAAAGTTTCTGGGAGATTTTAAAAATAAATAAATAAATGAAAATTTAATAAATGGCTGATTATCATAACCAATATCAACACTACAGTTAATAACTAATTAGTCAATTAAATAGTTATATCAGCTTTATAGGTTATATATATTTACCTGTCATTTTGCATTAAATTAATGAGCTAAAACTTTATATTTAATACAATATTGTCAATGAACAAAAACATGTATGGCACTTTTATTTATACAAACATTAAGACATTTGTAGCACCATTATCTTTCTGTTGTTAAAGAAACCTATTCTAAATTAAATCACAATTATGAATACAATAAATACAGTTCATGAATCAATATGTTAGCCAAGATATTAATATGCCATTATTTTTTTACTTTGTCCTTCTATGATGCTTCTCATGATGTAAAACTGACATTTTGTGTTTAATTTACAAGGAGGTGAATGTTAAATACAGGTGAGAGACTTAAGTAATATCACTTATTGACTAAGATGACAGTTAGATAAAAATGAATTAAAAAAATACACAATATATATATATAAATTGTTGGTTTTCTGAAGCTGGAAATCTTAATAAATGTATTTCCTGCAGCAGAGGTAGCTCTTGGGCTTTCTTCCCTGGGACGTAACAGAACCTGTTTTATCATAGCATATGTTGGTTTGGAGTCTGCACTGGGTATGTATATATATATATATATATATATATATATATATATATATATATATATATATATATATATATATATATATATATAACTCACAGTTCTACTCTATTTTATCTTGGTTTTATCCATAAATGTAATTATCAATGAATTGCTATGTACTCTACTTCGGGAAATAGCATAATTGTGTGTTTTTTAAAATGCTGTTCCCAGAGCTCTTGTGCTTGCAGGTTTACTTGTCATTATTCGGAGCTCTGCGATGAACTGGATCACAAAGGCAAAAATCTTACTAGTAAAAGAATCAACCAATGAAGAACAACTCTGAACAGTTTTACAAGAAGTGTTTCAGCTGAATGTTTGGAGAAACTAAATTTTAGATGCCAAGCGTGTTTAAAGCTGTTATTTTTGCTAAGGGACGATTTTTCAATTAAAATAATGTTCAACATCTCTTCATTGGTTAAACAAAATATTCATGCTATTAATTATTCCTTATTCTAAAGGAACTGTGTGTGTGTGTGTGTGTGTGTGTGTGTGTGTGTGTGTGTGTGTGTGTGTGTGTGTGTGTATATATATATATTCTCATTTTGTATATGCATGTATATTCTGTATATGCATGATTTATTCCATGGTGGACAAAATGGCAAAGCCAGACAGTCATCTAAGGCCATTTTGTTTATGTCAGCAATGTGTTACATTGATGGAGAACAAACTTAAGAATGTGTTATTAACCTTTGTCAAGTTAAGGACAGTTGGTGCTTGTGTATGAATTTGTAGCATGAGAGGCTCATTTATCAAAGTCTTAAATCAGCGTTATAGCAAAACAAATGGAAGTGCGTAGCAGTCATTGTAAAAGTACTTATGGATTTCAGGTAAAGACACAAATCTCTTTTAAAGCATCTATTTTTGCAGGAAAGAAACATACAGTATCAAAGTAAAAAATGATTTTAGATGTGGCTTCTCCCACTGGGACACAAGGACTAGCAAATATTTATAGCTGAAATTTGCAACACCCTATTCAGCAATAATCACAGTGAATATTTATTATTATTATTATTATTATTATTATTATTATTATTGTTATTGTTGTTGTTGATGTGTGTGTGTGTGTGTGTGTGTGTGTGTGTGTGTGTGTGTGTGTGTGTGTGTGTGTGGGCGTGTGTGTGTGCTAGCGTGTGTGTTTCCCACACTCAAGGTTGCTTTACACTTTTTTCTTTAAGTATTGTCAGTTGAAGTGAGGTCTCCAAGCTCGCTGTGCCTTGCAGACATGAGTTAATCTGAACACACTGTGGTAAAGCTCCAACAGCAATATCAGGATCAATAGCACTCAGAGCTCTTTTATGATAGGAGCAGAGTGGCCTGGATCTGTCATATGTCATTAGATTGTGACTAGCACCATGCAAGTCCACAGAATCCTCAGCCTCCCTTCCTCTTCTTTCTGTCATTCATGTTACGCTTTCATAATTGACTTTACTACGTAGATGTCTATGATAGCACATATTGCATTCGTGGCTGTCATGCATCCCACTGTAACAGCCCAACTACAGAAACTTGCTAAGATTAGCAATCATGTTTAGTTTACATGTTGTTAAATGATTAATGGCATAATAAATACTCAAATATATTCAGAATGGAATATAGTTAGAATGTTACCATATCATTTGCTTTGCCTGTTGGAATGACGTCACATCCAGGATATGTTCTTAATTTATGCCCAATGTTCCTGGGTTTGATTCACCATGAATCAATGGTGCCCTGACTGCCCTGACAGTGACAGTGAGTAATGGAATGTGGGAATATTATCTACAAACTATAATTGTCAGTCTGAATTATTCACTCTAATAGTTATGAAGTCATGTAGCATGAGTTTAAAGCCAGAATTCAGACGCATATTGATTTTAACACTATTTAGATGTCATTTATGGGTTAAGTATATGAGTATATAAGTCACATGCCTAAAAAAAAAGGCTACTGAAAATATGAAGGAGAAAGTGACTGACTAACTCAGAATATGAACATATATATATATATATATATATATAGATAGATAGATAGATAGATAGATAGATAGATAGATAGATAGATAGATAGATAGATAGATAAAGATATAGATACATATATATATATATATATATATATATATATATATAAACATAACTGGAGAAAATTAAGTGCAGGGTGAGTTGAGTGAACTACACACAATTCAGTTTATTCATAAACAGAAGGAAATGTATATCTCCACTTTTCTGAACAGCCAGAAAAAAAAAAAAAACGTTCTTATCACCAGACGCACTTCCTCTGTTCTCAGCTTGCTCTGCAAAGAAGCCCAGATGTGCAGCGTGCTAATCTCTCTGCCTGTGTCTGACTGAGGGATTTATTATCAATGTTCTCATGCTGAACTGGACTCACCCACCCTCTTTGATGTGCTTGAGTCTCACATCAATGTATAAACATATTGCATTATAGCAGATTCTTTTCTAGTGAGTCACTTTAGATAGTTTTTTTGAGTTATTGTTTGGATACACTCACTGAACATTTTATTAGGAATATTAGATTCATTCTGGGTAGAGCTTCCTTTTGCACTAAATCTTTTGTGGCATGGATTCCACAAGATGTTGGAAACATTGATTTGGAATTCTGGTGCATGTTGGCATGATTGCATCATGCAATTATTGCACATTTCTCAAGGACACTTTCATGCTGTAAATCTCCTGTCTGCCGAGACCCTGATGAACCCTCATTTCAAGTCAATGATAAATTGATATTAATGGTTCGATGGTGTGCCCAGTAAACATTCCCAAAACCGTGTTACAACACCTCCACCAGCCTGGACTGTTAACAAGGTCAGTTGGGTTCATAGCGTCATGCTGCATATGCCAAATTCAGACCGATGCCAAATTCAACGGAAATCAAGATAGCTGTCCTTTTTTGGTGAGCCTGTTCCCATTGCATATTCAACTTTCTGCTTTCAGGTCTTCTGCTATTGTAGCTCAACTGCCACAAGGTTGAACGTGAAGTGCATTCCGAGATGTTTTTACTAACCACACAGTGTTACAGTGGTTATCTAAGTGGCTGTAGCCTTTCTGTTAGCTCAAACCAGTCTTGATCATTTTCCACTCATCAGCGAGCTGTTTGCATCTGCAAAGCTGCTGCTCACTAGATGTTTTTTCTTTATTGTACCAGTAAAAGCTAGCTTATATTGAGTGAAAATCTCAGGAGCTATTTAATTCCAGAAATACTAAAACCAGCCCGGTTAGCACCTACAATCAGTTCATAGTCAAAATTACTGTAATAACATTTTTTCTCATTCTAATGACTGATGTAAATTTTAACTAAAGCTGCTGGTCCATACCTGCATGATTTTATTCATTTGACTGTTACCATGTGCTTGACTGAATGAATAAGTAGGTGTATAGGAATTTCCAATAAAATATTCCTGTGAGTGATTCTACAGCAGTAATATGAAAATCTATAGCAATGTCTCTGTGATCTGGTCCCACTAAAGGTTTAATTTTAATGATGTGTGAAACGATATAGAATCCTCCCCACATTATGTGCTCTTAGGAAACAGACAGATAATTGTTCTTTATACTGAAACTTTATTTCTCACTACGACACAGGTTTTTAGACATATTAGGATGTGTATTTAATGTCAGTTGAAGATAATACCTGGTTTTACCACTAGATTTACTACTGAGCTTGAACACAAGTGCTTAAAATTTCCCAACTCCACAGACTGAACATCATGGCTTGTATGGGAACCGTATCTGTGACTTACTTACTCCAGTATATTTTATGGACCATTTAAATAAACTTGCTCAACTAATAAGGCCTAATGCACATGAGAATTCCCACTTCTTACAGTCAGGTGTTCTTTTAACTGTACAGATTTATTTTGCCTTAGGGATGCTCAGTACACATTTCTTTCCCAACCACCTATTTTACAAAAAGTGCATTATTTAAATGTGCACAGTAAAGTTTTGTCTATTTATAAGAGCTGGGACTTTTTAAAAAATCCTCCCAAGGAACCTATTCTTATTAAAATTGTCATTAGATTCCAGTTGCCATTATTTATTATTTATCTATAATAGCTTACATAATGATAGCTTGTGGTTTTCACTACTGTGAAAGGATTCACGCCCCTAGCAGTGCCTAATGAACCCCTCATGGTCTCTGAGCCACACTTTGGGAAATCTGACTATTCACTATGTTTAGCACTGTTCCTTCTGTTTATATTAATTTCCTATAAGAAGATGTTTATCAATTAGTTATACTTGTATACTTTTTATACTTATGTAATGCAGAGAACCACATAGTACTTATTTAATTTTAAATGATTAATTTAGCCTGTGCTAATACGTTCCTAAATATGTATACTATACTCACCATATTTGTTTATTTACAGCAATCACAAAATAAATTTAGTCATTACTGAGAAATTAGTTTTAAAAAGAACTATACAATATGCTGGGACAAAATCAACTTTATCACTCCTAAAAATATACTTTGGTGATAACCAAAACATAATCTATTCAGGAACGCTGAGTAATGTACTATAGACTTCACCAGACTTTAAGCAGATTAAACTATCTATCATTGTATTAAAAGCACGGTCTCTATATACATGGTGTGTCAGAAAGCGCACATGATGTAATAAGGCTTCCTGTAGCAAAAAGCCAGTTTATTCAAAAATACATCAGTATTTAATATTCTAAGAGATGGTGTGACAGGAGGAACTGAGAGGCTGTTCTGGGTTAAAAAGGAAGAACATTTTCCCCTTTAAGTTACTCATGAATAGTTGTACATCCACTCCAAGGTTTGAACACACAAGACAAGACGACTATTTTCATGTTGATTGTCACAGAATGTTTTTAAAGGCCTAAGGTAATATATTTGAAAATGGAGCTAATGAATGAAATTTAAAATTAATGAAGTTGAAAATGTATTCCTGAATCTAAATGTTAAAAAATATGTAATACATAGTTTTCACTTCTTTTTATGTAAAACTGAAAGTATTTCCACAAGCAAGTAGATTTCATTTCAAAGTAATTGGGGAAGTTTCAATAAATCTAGAAAATGGAACATTAGACCATTTTCTTCATAAATGTATCATTTCCTGAGTGTTGTTTCACAATGGTGTTGCCTTCATTATTCATCTAAAACAAATTAAAAGAATGAGCAGTTTTTCACTAGTAATATATTTAATATATACATAGTTCACATGATAGGAACACACAGAATTGGTAAAATTACATTCTATTCCACAGTGGTTTGGGCAATTTATAACTGTAATCTCATAATTAACTGAAGTTCTGAGGATTGCTGCTATTTCTAAGGGTCCATTAAAGCCAATGTATATATCAAAATGATTTCTGCAGTCTTTCAGTAATAGACCTTCAGGATTCAACCCTACAAAGCCACTCTTTCTCAGTCTTCTGTTTTAAGGGTTTGGCTGAAGAGTTTAAACTTTATATAAGAGTTTACAAGGATGGAAAGTGTTAGCAGTCAGCCAAGCCAGTGTGGCTTTAAATGGACCATCTCCCGTAATTCATACAGGGGGTGGGGAGTGTTTTGCCATTGCCATTAGCGTATCAGTGGAAATGCATTTCTCTTCGGCATTTGGCAAAATCTAACCACTCGACTTGATTACTCAAACAGAGGACTGGGCTGGGCTTTTCAGTGAGAGGAGACAGCCGAGACAGCTACTCTAATAAATTACCTTGGACAGACTTAGCCTTTGCTGTACAAACAACACATAATCTATCAAGATGAGAAAACGTGGTGTCGCTTCAGAAACACCAAAAGGACTTATTTGATTAGTGCTGCAAGTCATATGAAAAATTGCATGCTACACATACTGGGTGTGTAATTTACCGTAGCGAGTACTTGAATTGCCATTATTGTGGTGTGATTTTCAATTTATACAAGTCAAGTACATATATTAAATTTTTTCTATATATAATATACAGTACATATATCATAATATATTTCATCTGTTATGCAATTTGTATTGATACGTCAGTAGATCCATCAATAGCCGTAACCTTTGTAAACCTTTGTTTGAGAGCAAACAGACACTATGTGCAAAATGTTTTCATTACTGGTTATATCGCACACTTTACATAATCCTTACTCAATGACTAAAAAAACAAACGTTAAACAAATGAAAACAATTTCATAAACTATATGTTAAACTCAATAATATTAAAGCTAATGCTTTGCACACGCTGCAACAAATGAAATTCCCAACTGCTCAACGACAGATGTTGATCAAGAGATTTGTATACACTCGATGCAAGTTCATAGTCATACTCATAGTTATATCATGGACACCAGTAATCTCTGCATTATATGTTTTGTAATCAATGGATTTGATCACAAAACAAATCATCTGTGATGATTCACAAAAAAAGTATTATTGTGGTACAAGCATATGGTATCATAGATCGTTGGCAAGAAAAATGATTTTCCATCTGAATCATATTTTAGACCAGTGCTGTGCGTCCAACCATAAATCCTCGCCAATAACCCAATCCAATGACTTGCTTTGCTGCACCATCGGCTCCTCTCATTAGTATACTAAAGGCTGTTTTTGTTGCCTCTATATTTCATCAGCAGACATGCCTTTGGAAATTAGGCACGCACCCAATATTAACTGTTGCTTCTTTGTAACATAGCTGAGATTCTTTATTTTACATCCTCCTCCACTGCCCATTCTCAATCTGCATTTTTTTTAAGTGTGCTATGGCCTTCCTACATGTTCAAAGGCAAAGTGAGTCATTCTGGCGATGTACTCTTTTTTTAAATGTAAAAAAAGAGAGAGAATAAGAAATTGCTCTGGGGAAAGAGCTAACAGGCAGTAAATTATTTGGGGTTGGCTGGGCACCTGCATTTTTTTCCTTCATTCCACTTTAACTCCAACTGCGACTCACATTTATTCTCATTTCCAAATTGGCTGCATTTCCTTCGCTGTTATATTTTAGTCATTTAATATTCTAATGCTTTTTTCTTCACCGTGCGGATGACGTGAATGCACCTCGTACACTAAAATGGCCACTGGCGTCCTTCCAATTCCCTGCTTTCCTGCCCTCATCGATTTCCTGTTCACGTTTATTGCTGTCAGTGCCTCAGGTCTTGGATAAAACCGGAGAGCTATCTCTCAGACTCCAAGGACCAGTCTCAGGTGTTAATCAGCTGTGCAGGAGTCCAACAGGCCAAATGCAGCCTGAAATTAGCTGGATTTATTCACACTCACTGCATCGCGCATGCAACAAATCAGCAAGCCTAACACATTCTGGCCTAAATTACTGTGTGGGGATCAAATAAATCGCTTCTTAGCAATGATTTAAACAGAATATAGGTTGTGATAATGGGTTATGCTGATACTCACTTGGATTTTAAACTGTGTAAATATTGCAGAGACTTGCCGTTTCTTGCTTTGTTGAATCAATTCCACCACCAAAATATAAATAAAATGTAATCATTCGATTTGTGAAGCGCGTTGATTTGACGCCTTAAGACAACCAGATAAAAGGATTATGAGCTTTAACACTAATTCCAAAAAAAAAGTTTTCACTACAAATAAACAGCTTGAGGAACATTTCACAACTAAGTAGGTTAATTGGCAATAGGTCAGTAAGATCACTGGGTATTAAAAGAGTATCGTAGAAAAGCAGAGCCCCTTAAAAAAAGTGGACTGAGGTGAAATGGAAAACTGTTATGTGGTCAGAATTTTGGAAACCATGAAGAGGATCATTCGGATTGTTATCAGCGTTCAGTTCAAAAGCCTGCATTCTCGATGGTATGGGGTTGCATTAGTGTATATGGAATATGCAGCTTGCACATCTGGAAAGGTTGAATCCTTAAATGTATATACAGGTTTTAGAGAAACATATGCTTCCATCCAAGCAATGTCTTTTTCACGAAAGTCCTTGCATATTCCATCAAGACAATGCTAAATCACATACTACAACTATAACAACAGACATAGACCTGTCTCAATTTTTCTGATGTTTTGCAGCCTTCAAACTCAAATTTCCTTATATTTACCATCAAATGGTACATTTTCTGTGTACTATTGTAAATAATATATAGGTTTATAATCATTTCATTCATTGCATTCTGTTTTTATTTACATTTAACATTTACATTTAAGCATTAGAACTTGTTTGGAATTGGGATTGCATTATGTAATGCAATTATGTAATGTATATGTAATTCTCCTGCAAATCGATAGAAATAATGCACACTTTCTCTCTCTCTCTCTCTCTCTCTCTCTCTCTCTCTCTCTCTCTCTCTTTTACTATCCGAAACTTTATTCAGGAACAAAAGGTCACAGTTACAATAAAAACAAAATGTGTGGCGGTGATGCCAGGGGTCAGCATACAACAGTCTGTGCTTATGTAACACTGTTGTTTTGAATAACTCGGATTATTTGCATGTTGGGTTTTAGAGAATAATTTAGCATGTAATGCATATTTAAACAAATCATTTGTTTCCAAAGGAAACTTTTTGTCTTGTATTATTTGCATTTCTTGGCCAAACTTTCATTTTGTTCCAAATTATGTGTGTGTGTCTTGTGTACTTGTTGCAATCTGAGCAAGGAATTGGGAAATCAGGAGCAGATCAACCACCTTAAATTTGTACAGTTTTACTGTTCACTGTCATAAGCATACCATGTATATACACTTTTTTTCATGATATATATCTTTTTATATTTTATATAGGTTATACTTTATTTATCTGCCTTCTTTTTCTTGGTTTATTTTTCTCCCCATCCTATTCCCTCATGCCGGACCGTTGTAAAAAGCATTTCACTGCATGTCGTACCCTGTATGTATGTGTATGTGACAAAAAAAATTTGATTTGATTTGATTTGATATGATTATTAAATACATGAAATTATGCTTATAAGTGCAATGACATGTGGGAAAAGTCCATAATCCTGACTTTTCTATAGTTATTCAATGAGGTTTCCTTAATTAAGTTGATTTATATTTGTAAAAAGATTCTGTTTAAGATTATTTAAAGAAAATGTTTGGTACATTGTGTGTATAGAAGCTCATTTATCACAGTTAAGTGGGAGCTGAAACAGAGTTGCTTTGGCTATAAGTATATTCAGACAAGCTAAATCTGCTACATACATTAAACAGCTGTGTGGAAGACATGAAAATAGCAAAGAGTGTGTGAAATATAATTTTAGTGATACCCACTGCATTCATACCGACATTATAGGATCTAAGAGTAGAAAGAAGTGAGAACTTGATGAAGGAGTGGGCTTTCACACCCTCTAACTGACTGTTCTCATTATTGGGGCTTGTGTTTCACAAGCCATCCGTGAGCGGGAGCTGGCAAGAGAAACGTTAGATGGGGTAGCACTCACTTAGCTTTCCATTACAACAGTATGCATAACACAGGAATGCTTTAGATGAGAAACTAGATAGGCTAGACTGTCTAATGCAGTGAAGAGTGCTGCATTTAGCTCCTGATGGATGTTGCAGAGAACGTTAGCCCATGTGTCCTGCTCTGTGAACCCAAAAATGCTGAGTGACTTCAAGAAACATCGCTTTTGACTGGGCCAACATGAAGGAGGAGGGGATGAAAGAGTGGAGAGGAATTTCTAAAGGAAGCATGACAAAATGTTATGCTGCCCACCCTTCTCCTGTTAAGGGTTATATTTAGAGAAATTAAGACCCATGTCTCTTTAGGACAAACGCATACAGGAGGAGCTTGAGGACAAGCAGAAAGAGAGGCGGGTAGGGGGATGGGTGGAAGCAGCGAAGCAGATCCACTTGGTTGTGTAATCCATTAATGCTGCAGCTAAAAATGGCTGGCAAACAAGAAGCATTAGTCCTCCCTGCTCAGCGTAAGTGTACAGCACAGTGAACAGCGGGATGTGTGTTTATGTGTCTCATTAGGGTCTGGTTTAATGTGTGGTAGACACCTTTTTATTAACAGCAAAACAAAACAAAAAAAGCATTTTGATTCTAATCATGGTGAAAAGCAAATTTACAGAGATAAATTCAGTAAAACATCCTAGAGCAGGGAAATGTCCTGAATTGTTCACACGTACATTTGTGTGTTTATGCATAAACTGGTACTGATATTTTCCTTGTTAGAATACATTATATGTTACCCATGCCTCCATTGGTATCCATTTTAACATAATGAAAAGATATTTTGGATTTCTTTGGACTGGAAAATTCATATTATTTTATTTAATACAGAAACGGCCTTTAAATATTTAGGGATCTTTGTGGCTTTAGGTCGTGGGTTAATTTATAACACTTAAATGACTCTCACTGGCAAGTGTTGTTTGGTACAGTGACTGCTTTATTATTGACCTATGTAGTGTTTATTATAGTACACTTCCTATTGTAAATGAGAGTGATTTTAGATTTTCGAATTTTCAAAGTTTCCAGGTCTGTAATATAAGCAGAGTACAAACACAGAGTCAAAGATAACCCTAAAACACATGCAATATATCTCAAATTTAAAAAAAGATAATGAGGAAAGACATTAAACGAACAGTAAAAGAATTAAAGAAAAGCTGCCATCGTGGTTTCCTCCAGACCCAAGACCCCGAATAGCTAATGCTCAAAATGTCAGGTCAGGGTTAAAATATAAACTAGCTGTGGTGTAGAAATCTGATCTCGAATTCACCTAAAACTGGTCCGGTTTTTATGTAAATAAGCATTATTATATCACTAATATTTATCTTAGGCGTAATGATATAAGGCCATGATTTTATGTTGTTCTGCTTCCAGAGCCCTTCAGTCCTTTTTCTGTACTAGCATTACATCTTGGAATTGCTCCACAGCTTGCTTTGCCATATTTGCATTAATATAATTAACATTGACTTAAATAAATACGCCACATGAAAAAATCTTTTTAAACGTGGGTTGATTTCAGTCAACGGTTTGCAGTGCTGGTCATTCAATTTGGCCTTGTCATATGTAGGGTAGTGGATACCACAATACAAGTCTTTGGGATAATAATTTTCTACAGTCTCTTCTCTCTGGGGCCATTCACCAGTCAGTATACATCACCATTCTTGTAATAAGGTCATTGTTTAAGATAAATAAATTGTTCAAAATTCGGCTGTTAGCATGTTTTAAATTTGATGATTGGTAAGAGCGAGGAAAAGACCCTCTGACATATACTCTTGGTTTTCCTATATTCAGATGGGTTTGCATGAGTAGAAAACCTATTGGTGGAGCTTTATTGGAGTACTGTGTCATTGGGGTATGGTCTGGAATTTATTAGGATTGGGACACAGACATCAATTTCTCTTTTTTCTTGAAAATCTTTCCTGCAAACTCTTTACACCACAGGGTTCTAAGTTTTGCTTTAAAGAATTGATGAACCCATCAATTAAACAATAAGCAAATGAATCAGCAAATACCAGAAATCCCGGTAGCTCTTAATCAGCATTTGACATCCATTAGCATTTAACTGCTTTCATTTGAGAATCCCAGGAGTCTCTGTAGGTCTTTTACTGTGCCAAGTGTGGACTAGCATATTACTGCTATTACTTTAACTTCTTTCACTTGTGCTCCTCTGTGGAACAAGAACACAGAACAAAAGGTTGTTATGTTACTTATGAATGTTTTTCTAGTTTAACATATAAGTCGTTACTCAGCATTTTAAAACTTATCAGATCAGATCCTTAATGAAAATTATAATGTCTGTATTTAAGACATTTTAGCAGTTTAGCATAACACTTCCTTCCACAAAATAGCAGGGGCGCTTGGCAGACTATATGACATTATAATAATCATAGCATCCTGAGATGAATGTTGTTTTCGATCCAACTTCTTCTGGTACATGGATTATACTTTAGAGAATGCATGCAACATTAAAGTCAATTGGTAGTAGAACTATCCATATCAAATGAAACTGAATGGAGCTCTGCAAAGGCAAATATTAGCTGTAGAATTTTAGGTACAACAAGTCAAGTTAAGTCAAGTCAAGTTTATTTCTATAGCGCTTTTCACAACAGACATTGTCTCAAAGCAGCTTTACAGAAATCAACAGTCAAGGTGAATGGTGTGTATTTATCCCTGATGAGCAGCCGTGGCGACTGTGGCAAGGAAAAACTCCCTTAGATGTTATGAGGAACAAAACCTTGAGAGGAACCAGACTCAAAAGGGGAACCCATCCTTTGGATGACATCAAGAGTTGGATCATAAATCTTTCGACAATACAGAACACTGGAGAGTGAGAACTAACATGAGTACTGGAGTATAAGATTATAAGTAATGTTCTTTCTACAGTCTTATACAGTCTTTATGTTTATAAAACTAGGAGCTACTGAGCTCAACATTTGTGATCATCACAGATCCAGCACCAGCTTCACCATGCCAGAGCCTTTAAACACTCCAGGAGGTCCAGTGTCAAAACTCCATACATGTAGTGGGATCCAATTGGCACTGGTACGTCCCTAGATGGTTCGGGATGTTTGCGAGTTCGGCATCTACTTCTTTAAAAGGTCCATAATCTTTATGAGGTGGGAGGTGACTGGAGCTGGCCAAACCTCAGGATGCCTCGGGATGGGGAGAGAAAGAGAAGCAGTAGAGAGGAATTACAAAGCTGCTGTTAATGATATTAACAGCACATGTTGATAATGTACATGTGATCATATGTTCTGGAGCACAAGGTTATGATGTGAGACGTATGTTATGTGTAGGCTTTGCTAAAAAGATATGTTTTTAATCTGCAGCACAGAGATGCCTGTAATTAATACATCATCAGACATTCCCATAATATTTCTCTATGATGAAAAAAAAATGCTGCTTAATAAAGAATATTATAATGTTCTTTCATCATTACAGAGCATAAAAAGGGTTAGGGTTAGGGTTACTATAGTACTGTGGTGATGGGGAGGTGGTAGCTCAGTGGTTAAGGCATTTGACTTTGGATCGGAAGGTCGTAGGTTCGAATCCCACCATCACCTAGCTGCCACTGCTGGGCCCTTGAGCAAAAGCCCTAAAAAAACCATCCCCTGCTCAGTTGTAAGTTGCTCTGGATAAGGGGGTCTGCCAAATGCTGTAAATGTAAAATGTGGTGATGCCCAGTGTAACACCTTAAAACATCATAAAGTGCAGCTGCAGTGTCTAATCTCTTGTTGCTTCTGGACTTTTACTGTATGTACTACCATAATGAAAGGTCTTGTTAGAAGAAATTATAGGTTTATTTATCATTTACCATTATTTCACCGAACAACTGATTCAAAAGACAATGCAGGCAACATTCAGAGCATCTCAATACAACCGGTGTAGTTTCTGAATGCTGAATACAAAATTGCATAATGGAGACTTTTAATTATGTAGCCATTTCCAAATGAATTGTCCAAAATCTCCAGAATGTCTCAGTCATGTAAAACAATTACACATTCAGTGAGTTCCAGAGTCAACTTACATTAGTCTATTGAATGAAACTCATGAAACCGCTGTATTGACCTTGGATATGTCATATTTACATAATTATGCTAAGTTTTGCATGAAGGCTATGAGTAGTAGTTATCCAGACTTCTGTGAAAGGAGATGGATTTTGTGCAGTGCCCACTCCCACTCACCTCATAAGACCTGCTCTTATTACTGCAGATAGGGCTGCAGAGATCCTCTAAAATTGTTTGGCAAGGGTTCCCAGGAGATTCACCATGTGGAAACCAATGACTAAAGTGATTACACCTCTGCAAGAAAAAAACAAAACCATCTTATTTTGGAACACAGTATTTTGGAATAGAGTGAGATTGTGAAGCTTATAGTGTTTATATAATGCAATTCCAGGCAAACAGTATTTAGAGTGCAAAAACACAGTTCACAAATAATTGCAGAAATCAATACCAAACTCCAAGCAGTGACCAAGGAGAAATCCAGAGACAACAATGAAGTAGAGTAAATGGTAAAAATTACAATATAATCTAGAATTTGCTTATAGAAAGAGAAATACATTGTAGTTAGGGTATGAGAAATTGACATGATTAAGAAGAGACCACTGAATTGTACTGGAACCTGGTTGGGTATGGCGAATAATATTATGATAACAATGAATAGATAACTGGTCATGTACTGTATGATGTAGTAACAAGATAGTGGTTGGTGGAATAAATCTTTTTTTTAGTGCCACATAATGTATGCAGATTTAAAATGGCTTTATACTCCCTCATAACCTCCATGTTGAAATTATAATTCATTTAACATTACCCTTAGATTTGCATTTAGGACATTTGGCAGACATTCTTGTGCAGCATGACTTCAGTACTTTTAGATAACACTCAATGATTATAGCCAATAGTGGTTCACCACATGTTACATATTCATGAGCTGCAAACTGGCACACCAAGCTTGACAGCAACTAGGTGGACAGGTTGAGATGGCAACCGCTTACAAATGCCCAGCATTGCTGTGTAAGCTTTCTTTATTCCTAACCAAAATGGCTTCAATAATTAGATTCAGTAATGCTGCGGATTTGCTACCCATCTAATAAAAATAAATAAAAAAACAATTCTCAATTCTCACTTGCCATGTGGATAAGCACACAATAAGTCATTTTAATACTATAAAATATGCATACTTAATATTAAACAATTTGAATCAACATGATTAATCCTTATATAAAATGTGACAGCAATATATACATGGTAAACAATCTATAAGCAGGCTACTGTAACTATTTAGTTAGGTAAACTCCTGCAATAACTCATTGAATGCATTAGCCTAATGGGTATATTTATTCGCTTTTGAAACATTGTATGACAAATTGAAATAGTCAGCAGTAAACGAATTAAAATGAATTGCTCCTTATATCTAGCTGGATTGTTTTATATATTAAATGAAAAGCATGCATACACCATGCCAGGTTGGTTGTTCTGCCCAGGGCATTGTTGGCTTCTGAGCAGAGCTTCAAATGTTCTGAGTCGGAATCGTGGGAATGTAGTCATAACACCTGAACGATTACAAAAGCCAAGGTAAGAATGTCCATGCTTTTTTAAAAGGGTTTACAGATAGAGGCTGTTTTAATTTAAAGCCCATTATTGTGCATTATTGTGTCAAAATTCTGATGGTGCACATGTTTTCTCATTTCAAATCCTTTCTAGACTAGTATATGATTATATGCTACATAATGAGTTGTGAGATTGAAAATGTCGACTATGCAGGTGTTTTCCCTATTTTCCTTCACAAAATTCCCTGTTATAATGTTTCCTGTTCAGCAATCTTTCACACCTCCTTTATTATTTCCTTTTTAATATGCATTCACGCTGTTATACAATTCTAACTTACAAGATGTTGAGTTTATAGCGAAATTGCTAGATTTGTTTTATATTTGTTTAATTGTTTATTATTCTCTTCGGTCTTTGGTAATGACCCATAATCTGCCTGGAAAATATTGTGGGAGTTTTGTGAGCTGTAATACATCTGAAAAATATGCAAAAGCTGCAGTCATATTATGAATTCAACTGTTCAAGAGGCGAGAAATGACTATTCATGTTATTGACTTCCAGACAGTACAACTACAGGCATGTGAGAGGTTTATTTCTACATGTTTTGGTATTTTGAAGAGATTGACTAAGCAAAGGACAATTTCAGAATTTCTTCATTCATGTATTTCAACCTGAGCTGAGCGTTTTGCTATGCTTAATAGATTTTTATATTTATGTTTTTTACGAATGTCCGACCCCATGCATACTTATTGCCTTGCAAATGCAAAACGCTGATCATATTGTTTTCTGTTCCTACTGCTGGGGACTTACAGAACTGTATATTTAGGTGCTGCACACCAAATAATTCTCATCAGCTCTTCAACAGTGCTTGATGAACTGAACTGATTTACATTCGCATTTACATTTATAGCATTTGGCAGACGCAGATACGCAGAACAAGTTACAAAGTGCTTTGAAATCTCCATCAATGAATACAATCTTATATGGGTTTATTAGGGCACAGACTAAAAAAAGAATCTCTGGATAATGTAGGTCTTTAGACATCGTTTATTGACTCCTAGTGACTCAGCTGTTCGAACATCAAGTGGAAGTTTGTTCCACCACCTTGGTGCCAAAACAGAGAGGGGTCTGAAAGCGTGTTTTTTTTGTAGCCTAAAATGGTTGAACCAGTCAAACAGTGGTTGAATCCCCCAAACTCTTAGCTTTAGTTAATGAACAAAAAGTAACAAATTTTAGTCTGCCTATTTAGTTATTAAACATGAATTTAACATTTCGACACAAAATAGCACCAGTTAAAGCTATTAAAAGCTTTTTAGGCCCAGGTTTCTTTACTGAACCACTTCGGTTTCCTACATGTAAAATCGGACTGGTTCATTCTGTTGCCATGACAACACCTTGAGCAACTAATGAAGTAAGATATTTAATAATTATTGCTAAACATGAGAGATTGTTTTACTGGCAACTTCACCAAGCTCAAAATGATCTACACTGATAATGCAATAATAGCATTGTTTATCTTTTAATTGCACTTATACCACAGAAGGTGTGGATTAATTTCCCATAACAAAGTACAGCATTGGCAGTAGCATCAGACTGTAGCATAAATGATATAGGTCAACATTAATGTGAACACTGTAATATGTTGCTGTTTCTACAACAACTGCCAAATGACAGGGACTTGGCAGACATTCCAAATAATCAAAAGCTAATAAGAGTTTGAAAAGTGCTTTCATTTACCAGGAGTAAATCTTTATATCATTGATATGTTGAGGATTTCTGTGAGGAGGTTATTTTCAGTAACGTTCACAGCAGGATTCTCTTATGTAATTCTTATGTCATTATCTGCAATAGGTTATGAACAGCTGATAACTTGGTTACACAGTTGCACTTTTTGACCATATAGTACAATATTATGTTACATATATTATTTTATTTAATAAATTAGGAATGACACATTTAGGAGTTAAAACATAATTCGCTTTAGGGTGCTAATAGTATCGCAACCCAGTGTGTGTTATTCCTTACATGAAAGTGTACCATAATAACATCTTTGTATGGTGTACAGACATACAGAATCACCTTGGATAACGAACAAGTATCATTTTGCGTTATGTAAGTAAAACCTTTCTTTAAACTCAGGCATCATTATGCATCTGATTACATTTGACTTTGAAATTCTGCAAATATTGGGTCAGTTCTTCAAAACAGGAACCAGTTTCAGCACTGGCATTTTTCTAAGAGGCAATGATTCACTGCTATGATCCATGCCTGAATCACATAATAGATATGTGATTCAGTTTGAACCCACTTTTTCTTCTTCTTTCTCTTCTTCTTCTTCTTTTTCTTCTACTTTTGCCTGCTGTCACACTGTCTTTATACATGTCCTGCACCACCCTCACATACTTCTCTGACACACCAGACTTCCTCATACAATACCACTACTCCTTTCTCGGTACCCTGTCGTACGCTTTCTCTAAATCCACAAACACACAATGCAACTCCTTTTGACCTTCTCTATACTTCTCCATCAACATTCTCAAAGCAAATGAAACCATACTGTAGCTCACAGATGGTCACCTCTTCTCTCAGCCTGGTTCCACTACTCTTTCCCATAACTTTACTGGTGTGACTGATCAACTTTATTCCCCTGTAATTACTGCAGGTCTGCACATCTCCCTTATTCTTAAAAACTGGTACCAGCACACTCACCTTCCAATATTTTGTTAAACAATCTGGTTAAAAACTCCACTGCCATCTCTCCTAAACATCTCCATGCTTCTTCTCGTATGTCATCTGGTCCAATTGACTTTCCACTCTTCATCCTCTTTATAGCTGCTCTCACTTACTCCTTACTAATCCTATCCACTTCCTGCTTCACAATCTCCACATCATCCAACCTTCTCTCTCTCATTTTCCTCATCCATCAGCTGTTCAAAATACTCCCTCCATCTTCAACACACTCTCCTCACTAGTCAACACATTTCCATCTACATCCTTTATTGCTCTAACTTGCAGCACATGCTTCCCAGCTCAGTCACTCTGCCTGACCAATCGCTACAAATCCTTTTCTCCTTCCTTAGTGTCCAACCTCTCATACAGCTACTCAAATGCCCTTTCCTTAGCTTTTGCCACATCCCTCTTTACCTGCTGCCGCATCTCCTTGTACTCCTGCCTACTTTTCTCATCTCTCTGCCAATCCCAATTTTGTTTCTCCAACCTCTTTCTCCTTATGCTCTCCTGCACTTCCTCATTCCACCACCTCTAGCTGTCTCCCTTATCACTTCTGCAGTAGTTGCCCAATCATCCAGCACCTCTTCACCACCACCGAGCCCCTGTCTGACCTCTTCTCTGAATCTCACACTACAGTCTTCCTCCTTCAGTTTCCACCATCTTATTCTTCTTTCAGGCTTTACTCAACTCCTCTTCTTCTTCACCTCCAAGCCATCCTACAGACCACCATAAGAGGCTGTCTTGCTACACTGTCCCCTGCCAACACCTTACAGTCTCCAATCTCCTTCAGGTTGCATCTCCTACATAGAACATAGTCCACCTGTGTGCACCTTCCTCCACTCTTATACGTCACCCTATGCTCATCTTTCTTCTTAAAATATGTATTCACCACCACATTTCCAAACCCTTTTAGCAAAATCTACCACCATCTGCCTTCCACATTTCTCTCTTTAAAGCCATACCTACCCATCACCTCCTCATCACCTCTGTTCCCTTCACCTACATGTCCATCACCAATCATGCTTTTCTAGGTACACCTTCTACCACTTCATCAAACTCACTCCAGAATTTTTCCTTCTCCTCCATCTCACAGCCCACTTGTGGAGCATAAGCAATGATGACATTTATCATCACCCCTTCAATTTCTAGCCTAATATTCATCACTCTATCAGAAACTCTCTTCACCTCCACTACACTCTTACAGTACTCTTCCTTCAGGATCACCCCTACACCATTTCTCTTTCCATCCACACCATGATAGAACAGTTTAAACCCATCTCCAATGTTCCTGGTCTTACTCCCTTTCCACTTGGCCTCCTGAACACACATATCTACCTTTCTCCTCTCCATCATATCATCTACTTCTTTCCTTTTACCAGTGATAGTACCAACAAATAAAGTGCCCACCCAAACCCCCACTCTCCTCCACTTGTCCTTTCCCTGCTGTCTTCTCCTCTCCTTCTCCTCCTTTGGCCAACAGTAGCCCAATTTCCACTGGTACCCTGTTGGGTAACAATACCTGTGGCGGTCGTTGGTAACCCGGTCCTTGACCGATCCGGTATGGAATTCTGATTCGTGATCCGCATATTTGATTTGGCACATGTTTTATGCTGGATGCCCTTCCTAACACAAGAGTGCACTGGCTTGTGCAACCATAATGGCTGGGTTATTCAGTTTGAACCCACAAACATCAATATCAGAAGTAGCATAAATAATATTTTTTGCTCAGGCATCAAAGAGAGAATGAGTCCAAAGGGCCTGAGAGAGAGAGAGAGAGAGAGAGAGAGAGAGAGAGAGAGAGAGAGAGAGAGAGAGAGAGAGAGTCATTTCCATTTCGAAAGCAGTCAGCTACATTGTAATGGGAGATTAAAGTAACATAAAGTTACCTTGTTATCTGCAGTCCTACCAAAGTTTTACCTGTTTCCATTGTCTAAAAATAAACCTGACGAGAACAAGTTGAGTCTGCTTCTGCTTCTGTCCTTTTCTTTCAGTCTCTCTCTCTCTCTCTCTCTCTCTCTCTCTCTCTCTCTCTCTCTTTCTTTCGAAGCTGTCTATTTATCTTTAATGGTTTATATGCATTTCTAATTATAAACTTCACCAGGCATCCTCTAGATATATCACGCTTCTCAATAAAAATAACATTTCCAGACCATTCTACATTTCTAAAATTGCTAACTGCACATTACCACCATTACCTAACCACTGCCACTCCACTTATCTTCGCACACACAGACACACACACATTTTACTCTATCTTGTAATAAATGCCAATAATATAATTTTTTAATACCATTCAGGAGATAAAGCAGTTTATTCAGATTTATTTCAGATGTGAACATGAGGAAGTATAATCCTCTAATGAGCACTAATTAGAGCTCTGGACTCTTAAAGTCACTTCTGTCACAGTACATTCTCCACTGGTGGTCTAATAGGGGTGGATGAAGCTGTTATACCATAGCAAATCACCGGCCAAATGTAGAAAATGCCTAAAGAATGAAATTACACAGCCTAACTCTCACATACAGACACACACACACCTCAAAGTGTTCAGCTAATTTTCCACTATGAAGGTCAAGGTCATTTTTACAATTACCCAGGAGCTTTCAGTCCAACAGCTTGAATGTGAATGTGGACCATGGACACACTTTAAAGGTATTAGGGCAATATTATTCCAATTACAATCAAAAATACTGCCAAAACGTTCCTCGTCAAATTTGCAATTTTGTACAAGCAAAAACGTATAATCACAACAACCATCCTCTGCTTATTAAGGCAAATTTATATTTCCGTCTATTGCTATCTCTGCTGTCCATAATGATTCCTTTATTAGAAGTATTTCTGCTACAGGAGTAACTCTCAGAGCTTAATGTATGATTCATGCAGACTCTGTCTCCAGTCTAACACGCCTCTATTAGAAGTCTTAATAGGATATACACTACTAGTAGTATATATAATATATATAACAGCAAACATGGTTATGTTTTTCCTAACCTCTTACAGATGGTAAATTTGGCACTGTGTATTTATAAATGCTTTTATTTAAAAAGTGCTCTTGGATTCACCTTCCTAAGTTATATTGTGCCATAAATTGTGCCTTTTTTGTAATTTAATTTATTCAATAATTAAATGAATAGGTCTATACAACCATGGATAGCATTGTTCCCTGTCAGAGTTCTAAATCAAATGAGTGAATGACATTTCAACGTCCTTTTCAATGCTGCATTATAAGCTGTATATTTTGGCCTATCATTTCAGTGTGTTACCCTGGCTGAGCTCGTGGTGCTGTGTATTGGGCCTTATGACGGGTATCATATTTATCTTAATGGATTGGGTAAAATAAATGTGCTGGCGGAGCTTGGTGGAAGAGAAACACTAGTGGAGAGGGTCTGACCCACTGGGTGTAGTAATCATTTAACTCAACAAAAGGGGACATTATCAGGCTTTATTATAGACTGACAGTTCCCCTAGTCTGGGCTGGATGAAGGATAAACTGTCTAGAAAGCAACAAGCCTGGCTATGAAAGATTCAATACAACACACAGTAAAACAGCGATAAGAAGAAGTATGAGCTAAAAAAGACTTTTGAACAACCCATTCGAAGTTTAGTCCACTTTTATCAGTAATAATCATTTTCACTCTTCTGGGAAGATTTATATCTAGATTTTGGGGCATGGCTATGGGGATTTGCTCATTCAGCCACATAAGCAATTAGCAAGGTCAGACAGTGATGTCATGGAGAGCAGTCAATGTTCCTGAGATGTTCAGTGGGGTGAAGGGGAGGAATCTGTGAAGGCCACTTTCGTTCTATGAAGGTCACTTGCCAAACCATGTCTTCAGGGAGCTTGTTGTTTGCACAGGGATATTGTCATTTTGGAACAGATTTGGCACCTTAGATCCAGTAAGAAATTGTAATGATGCAGTATTCTAAGATATAACTGTGTGATTCTAACTTTAAAGAAAATGTTTGGAAAAATTACATATGGATGTGATGGGCAGATGTCCACAAATGTTTGGTGTTTAATGGCGGTTTTATTCTTAATAGCAACACAATATATAACTGTCACTTCTAATTGTGGAGCCCATTAAATATTTGGCATGAAGTCAACAATGTATGTGCTGATGGAAATAATTCATCATGTTTTTTTGGGGGGGGTTTTTAGACCAATTTCTCTTTACTCTTCACATTGTTAACCTTTTCACATTAGAGGTTTGAAGGGCTTGAAGTCAAATACTGTTTCATCTAAAAATGTTCATCAGTTTTTTTTTTTATTCAATATTAAGAACTGCTGAGATATCCCCCTGATATTTTCAGAGCTGATAGAAAAATTACATTGTCTCATTGCCAGCTGTCAACGATGTTTATCAGTAACTCTAATTCTGTATTCAATCCAAAAACTTGTGGCCAACATTCAAGATTGTTATTTTCATCAGATATCTTAGTCTAGAACCTTTTCTGATTCTAATGCTTTTGTTTGTTTGTTTGTTTGTTTGTTTTTACATCAAAACAAGGTTATATCTTTTAAAATGTACTTCTGTCTTTTAGCAAAGTAAGAGAACATTTTCCAACCGAAATGCGTAAATCTTGAGTCCAGGGTTTGAATTTCGACAGCGGTTAGGCATAAAAAACCCTTTGGAATGCAGCAGCTTGCTTTTACTGGATAGAATATACGAGAGTAAGCTTTAGAGGAGGCATAAAATGAATTTCATTCCCCTATGGAATAACTAGAACCACACTTTCATTAACTCCTACCACAAAGTTAATTATTTCCTACTGGGAGTCATTAAGGCCCCTTGGCGTACCTGGGCATCAAATGTGGTCAGACAAAGTAAATTTACTTCCTGACCTTGCCCTTCTCTGCTTCTCTCTACCAGGATGAAGAACAAAATTGTAAGAACTTGAGACTCATGTATTCTTTTTTTCTGTCATGGATATAAATCACCAAATCATCTTCAGCCTTAGGGTGCTTGACATTATTAAAATCAATGTATGGTTCTAAGGTGAGAATTTTGCCTTCCAGTCTAACTGCCAAGTGCCATTCCTTCCATAGAGGACTTAAAAATTTCTTGTCAAACAAAATCTAGGATAGCAGTTTAATTTTTCTCTGCTCTATACTTTTGTAATAATAGTTTTATTACTTTTTTTCTGAACTTGGCACTGGGCAGCCTTGTTTTATATATGTGTGTGTGTGTGTGTGTGTGTGTGTGTGTGTGTGTGTGTGTGTGTGTGCATTGTTCCCTAGAACTGACTGACGCCCATTGAAGGCATCACTTCATGTCCAGTGTTCACAGTAAAAGTGGATCTAACATGGGTGCAGCTGTTCTTAGAGCTGAATGATTGAACGAATGAGTTTCCTGTACAGTTTAAAACAAAAAGCCTATTCCATTCAAGAGAAGAATATAAGATGTAGAACTGAGAACTATGGAGTGCTGGACATTCTTGAACCAGTTACATTAATTTCTCTCAGTGGTCAACTATGTGTTGAAAAATGTGTTACTCCCGACTTCCCCTTCGCCACCTAATTTAGTGTTGGAACAAAACAAACACATGGCCCAGATAAATCTGTAACTCTGCAGCCTGCGATGGCCCTTATGAGACTCAATCTCTCATTTTCACTCCATGTGGTCCTGACTGTGACCTAATTTACAAGCACTTAGAGGTGAATGTGTGTGCAGCTGCTTTTCCCAAACTCATCACTACTCAGAAATTGTAAAGGCATTCACTGGGCCACCTGACATATTTATGTATAGGCCAAATAGAAAAGTCAAGGTGGATGAACGATGTCTTAACTTCAACACAGAGTCTGCATTTATTAACCGAGTCACCGTGCACAAAGAGCTCCATTTCGGTGTGTTTGCTTTCTCCTGGTTGTTTGTCCTTCATCTTAGCAACAGTTGCTGCTTCATGCATTCATAAAGTGTAGAGAAGATGTGTGGCTGCCTTATCTTGATGGAGCAGAATTACTAAGCATCTTTGCTTTACATGTTCTTTTCACTGGTATGCAATCTCTCTGACCATCTGTTTGTAAAGGTTCTCAGTCATCCAGCAGGCCAATGACAAAGTGTTTAGTAGTAAGTCAAGGGAATGGAAATTGAATTGTTTTGCCAAAAAAGAAGAAACCGATACAGTCCCTAGGGTGAATTGTGCAATCGCCAAATAATACACTTTCCTTGACAACCAAGACAATAATCTGAAACAAAGTGTCTTTTCTTTGCAGTCAGATAATCAGACACCAGAGAAAAACCCTGACAAATAAAGTAGTTCTAAAGATGGACATTGGTAGAAGTATTTGCACTGTTATTACAAAGCTTTCTGTACTTGATCAATCTTACCTTATACTGCACAGAGTATGTCTAAAAAATGCTGCGAATAAAACAACAATAATGATGGGCTTTATGCTCTTTTTATATCTTCAATTGTGCTTATGTGTTTGGTCAGTGTTAGCCTCAGAATGAAAATGCAGCATCTTTTCTGTTTACTGCTGCATGGATAATGAGAACAAAAAGAGATGTGAAATTACACTTGCTGAATGAATCCCAGTGAACAGTTGGGAGAGAACAAGCAGGTGTTCGGAAAAAAAAGAGGCTGCCAGGAAAAAACGGGCAGTACAGTGTTCTACAAACAGAGACAGTGTATATACTGCTGCAGTCAGCTGTTAGATATATTAGGTATAAGAGCTTAAGGGCATATTATATTTAAGAACTTATTTGACAAGTAGAAAGGCTTTACTGAAAAACAGATGATTCAGTGTAAATGCTTTACTTGTAAATATGAGCCTGCTATTTATGCTATGAATGAAATTGTCTATCAAGTGATTTATGCAGCTTTGTTATAGACAGTCATTCAGCACGCATAACATTTATAGTGTTCAAAAGCAATTATGACAACTAAAATTGCATTGCGATACAAACATGCCCAGATATTTTAATTAAGTTTAATTAATGATGACCATTTACTAACCGTGCACTCAATATATTTTAACTGTTCTGATATGAGCATTGTTTATCTAATTATCATGAATGACAGCGTTCTCCTTACTTTATACTAGCATCTTTTACCCTCATACTATATCTCCTTTAAACCTATTATCTTTGTAATACAAATACAAATGTCTTTCAGAGTCCAGTCCTTGATTGCTTGCCTCTAGCAGGTCTAGACAATCAAATTATTCTCCAGGGTGAAGGGAAAAATGCTGACTCACTTCCCTCTTTTAAGCGAGAGAAACGGGCACTATCGCCTTGTTTCCATTCATCATCTTCAGTATGCTTCTATAATGACCCGCTCCACTGCCTAACAATATTAGCTAAGCAGCAAGCTCATTGCATAGGTTTCACACCTATTCCACTCTTACTCTATAATAGCATCTTACTAATGCCCTGTCTGGTAAATATAAATTAGTAAATGAAAGTGTCTGTCTATGATATATAGCCATTAGTGAACATACCCATGGAGCCAATATTACTTTTTGTAGCAAACAAATTTATGTCACCTCCTTTGCGAGACATCTTAAATGCAAATAAGTAAATAATTGACATAGTACATGTATTGGTAACTAATACATATTTTGTGATTTGTTTTTGTGTTTGTATATATAAACAGGACTCTAAACCATGACTATCCTTATCAAAAGGTTGTTGATTACGAACCAATGACTAGTAGATCTAAGTATATGCTGCCATTACAAATTTAGTACAACGTTGCAGAGTTATGTCCTAATACCACATCTATCTGTCTATACAGGATGACTGAGTGAACTTCTGTACCGATATGATCCTCCACGCCTACTTAGATCAAAAGGTGCAGGCTATTTGTTGGTACCTCAAATAATGAAGACTACTGCAGGGGGCAGATCTTTCTCTTATTAAGCCCCACTGTTATGGAACAACCTTCCAATCAGTGTTCGGGACACAGTCTCAGTGTTCAAGTCGAGGTTGAAAATGTATATATTTAGTCAAGTCTTTTATCAGTAGATTTTTCTTAGGTAAAGGAGATCTGGAGGGAATATGGATATAAAGTGTTTGGTGAACTGGGATATTTGTATGCTGTCGTCCCCTCACTCTCACACGTTCACACAGGTTTGTTGACGGTGGTGTGGTGGGTCGTCTCTTATCCCAGAGATCCCTGATGTCAGTGTTACCTTCTGGTTCTCTCTTTTAGCTATGCTGCCATAGGGAATCTTTCCGGAGTCCTTTCATACAACAATAAGGACACATAATAATCCATATACTTCTCTTCCTGTCACCCCTCTTCTCTCCCTCTCTCTCTCTCTCTCTCTCTCTCTCTCTCTCGGTCATGTTAAACATGCTCCTGAGGTTTCAGTGACTACTGTTCCTGCCCCTCTTCCCTCTGTGGATCTTCCCACTTCATCCAGGCCTGCCTCTGGATAGTGTTTTCTTCGATTGGAGACCACTCTGTGCAGCTTGGGACGGTTTCTCATCAACACCTTGGGTGGTTCATTTCTGATCACCATTACTGTACCCCGCAACATCGTAAATGTGCAACAAATAGACATTCGGTGCCACCCAGATGAGGATGGGTTCCCTCTTGAGTCTGGTTCCTCTCAAGGTTTCTTCCTTATGCCATCCTGGGGAGTTTTTCCTTGCCACAGTCGCCACCGGCTTGCTCATCAGGGACAAACTTACTTATAAAGAACATATAAATTTTTTATTGTTAAAATTTGTTCATTGTTAAAAGCGCTATACAAATAAAAATGAATTGAATTGAATTGAATTGAATTGAATTGAATTGAATTGAATGACTAAAAAAGCAACATACTTTTGTCGGAAAGAAGTCCAAAGTAGGCTTTCTTGAGCTAGTGGCAATGTTTTGATAACTTCTATTTTGCCAACCTTGATTCCTGAGTTTGAAGAATTCAACACATGGAAGATTGAAGCACCTCTCTGACTGCATGTAATTAGGTTTTCAATCACATATTCGTTTTATTTATTTTTTTTATCCCACTTGCATCAACCTCCCAAACCAGCAGTCTTCACATGGGAGATTGAGAATGAATATTCAAAACAACTAGGCTGTTGGCTTTATCCTCAATTAAGTGCATACATCACAATAACAACACCTCACCTTTGTCTTTCTAGAAAATCACTTACACAGCTGTGAAATATATAGCCTCTTGTGTACTAAGCAAATAAAATCTAAAGATTCAGCGATCTTGACGATTTTCACTGACTTTCAATTTAATTCATCCTGACAATTGTCCTGGCACATCTCATCTTCAGCAAACTCCTGATCTTGTTGGCTGTGACAAGTTGTGTAAAAGAAGGGAAACCAGTGAGAAGAGGGTTAATCGGGAAAAAGGGTCAGTTGGGAAATCAGTCAGGAGCAGAGTTGGTGGCACACCTTACCCACAATAACAGATATGGTGTTCTGCCAGTTGAATGACATAAACTGGGTTGCTTATTGCTTGCTTTTTTACTTATTCTGGCTTGGAGCCATGATATAAAATGTTCAACCAACCATTTTTTTGGAATACAGAGGCAAATTGTAATCAGGTATAACTGTTCATCATTTGGTGGGTTCTCAGCCAGTGTGAAAAAGCTTGTATGCCAGACCACAGTTATTCTTGTATTGTGCTTAATCCACCTCAAATGGCTCCTCTCATTTCAGAGGAGAAGAATCTCTACCCCAAGGCTCTTAGTAAACATCCTCATCATAGATACTAAGCTGAACAGCCCTAATGGCAAGGCTTAATGTCATAAATAAAGACAAGGATTAATGTCATAATCATATACCTTCTCTAAATCCATAAACCTATGGCAGAAGCTGCATTGCTCCTTCTGTATCCTACATTCAACTTCTCTGCAATGACATTTTACTTCCCCATTAGCAGTTTCCATTCAAATGGTCTAATCCTTTTAACATTGTCCATCACATGACTTCTGCCTGCTTGGCACTGCACCTGATCCACACCCTTTATCATAGGTAGGGTTCCTAAGATTTGTTCCTGTTGCCTGGCTTCAACGATGGATGTTGGTATCTCTTATCCAGGCAGGGTTTACGTACTCTGTTCTGTGTCTTTGAAAGTGGTGAATTGGGCAAAATAATGTCTTCCATTCTTTATTGCACAGAGAAAACCATTTAAGGCAATAAAACACAAATAAAAAAATGCCAATTTGCGAAGACACATCAACCACAAGTACTATGAGTATTCATTACTAGACTGTGCTCATGTCTCAGCACTCCATGAGGCAGATATCGCCATTTTGTCTGCTGCTTTCTGTCATGTGACATTCTATATCTTCCACATGGCTAGATAGTGCACACACGCACACACAAACACACACACACCCCTGCTGAAAAGATGGCCACAGGGACACTGGAGATAGTGTTGTTTTTCGAGCTGAAATAAAAATCAGACCTCATCTCTTTGGTGCTGGATCAATGATTGTGTGTGTTTTGAAACAAGCACTCTCCTCTCTCTTTATAACCAGCTGAGTGTTCAGAGCAAAAGGGAAATATCTATAAAATGTTCAGCCATAAACCGCTCTGCACTACACAAACTAAGCCTGAGCTGAATGTAGGTGAAAGGGCGCTTGCTCTCTCTCTCTCTCTCTCTCTCTCTCTCTCTCTCTCTCTCTTCCTCCCCCCATCTCTGGTTCTGTTGCTGTCTCTTAGCATAGCTATCTGCATAAAGGAGAGAGGGGGATGGGAGATTATGGTATACTGAGGGAGGGAGGGATTGAGGGAAAGGCTGCTACCCTATCTGCTTTCACTGAAGCCGCTGCGACATGGTTGCCTGTGTGAGTGAACTGCATTGTATGGCCCACATGCTCACATATACACACACACACACACACACACACACACACACACACACACACACACACAACAAAGGAATCCCCAGGCAGGGAAAAAGAAAAATAGAGACTTACAAGGGTATACGCTTGATAGGAAAGCACCGGTTGCTGTTTTAGGACCATTTCTAAAATATTTTGTGTGTGTGTCTATCTCAGCATGTATGCGTCAAGTTTTCTGTCTATGTTTATTCATTCCTTTTTATGTGAATGTTTTTTCCTGGTCAGGGTCTCAGTGGATCCTGGGAACACTGTGCATGAGGGGGGATTATACACCCTAGATGGGATGCCAGTTCATCACATAGCACACACACACACACACACACACACACACACACTGCCAGTGTTGTGCTAGTTACTAAGAAATAGTAACTAGTTACAGTTACTCGTTACTTCATTCAAAAAGTAACTTGTTGATTACTTACACCAAAAAGTAATGCGTTACTGTTAAAAGTAACTTTTTAGTTACTTTTTTAAAGAACGTTCTTAAATGTTCCCATTAATGCCCTTTTATGCGTTATGGTCTACAAACACAAAACTGACTTAAACACAAAGTCATTTTTAAACACCATTTTATTTAAGTCAGACCAGCACAAACTGAATATATCACAAGGATTTCTGAAATAAATAACAAAACAAGCTGAATATTATATTTACAATCAAAAACTAAAGTGGCTTCTGCATCATAAAATCTGTTGTGTTGAGCTTTTAAAAATGTTCCTTTCACAGCTGAAGTATGAAAACTATCAACAATGTACAACATAACACTGGGTTAGCTTCTAGCTTCTAGCTTCATCGAGGCATGGAGGAGCTTAGACAGATTGGAGTTGCTGTTTATCTCAGTAGATACGACCTTCGAACCAGAAAGACACAGCTTACATTTGACTTAAAATTTTGCCTTTATACTCAACTAAAGTGAAATAATGAGCATAGTTTCACTTTGAGAAACTCGTCTTGCTCTCACCTCAACTCGCTATTACTGCCGCACATACTTGAATAAACAGAGACACGCCCACAGTGCGTGTTTACAGTGTGTTCTCTTCGTCTTCGTGTTTACAGTGGTTCATCCACCAATCCTACAATGCATCGCTGCTGTAAACAGGTTAGACTGTAGTCTACACTTCAGCCAAAATTAATTCATTAAAAAAGTAACGGACACCGCACCATACGGTAACAGTAACAGTTACTTTATTTAAAAAGTAATGCGCTACATTATTAATTACTGTCAAAAGTAACGCGTTACAGTAACGCGTTTCTGCCCAACACTTCACACTGCAAACTCATGTGAAGTAATGATCAGGATTGAACCATGAACCCTTTTACTCTGAGTCAGTTTTGTGTTAAAAAAGAAAAGAATTGAGATAAATCTTATCATGCATGACTCAATCTCTCAAAATGACGAAATTATCCTTTGCGAAATTCCATATTAATTTATCTATTTGGAATTGTTTATGGTCATGGGTGCCAGGCAGAAATACACTGGATAAGACACTAGTCTATTGCAGAGCACCATGTACACACACACATATACACAAACACCCATTTACAACAATAGAAAAATATTAACACAGCTGTACCATGTACATGTTGCCACATCATGGCTGTTTTCTAGCCATTTTGGCAACCAAGGAAAGATTCATTTTGATACCCCTGAAAAAAATCTTTACATGGATTCTATGCATAACAGTATGTATTTCTTGTGCATACTGTCGAGCATGTACTTTAACATCTCACAGTTGCCCCAGTCTCCACTGGCTTGTTTATTAGGGACATACTTATAATTATACATTATATCGTTTAAAACTTTATTATCGCTTACTATTATTCTTTCATTATTTGTATAAAGCTTGCGTTGAGACAATGTCCATTGTTTAAAGCGCTATACACCTTTTGCTTAATGCTTGAATTCACAGCTTTTCCTGATTGAATCTGATGGCTTGTGGATGCTCTATAGCCCCAATGTGTTCCATTACGGATCACGGCATGCTCACGTTAGATGAGGGCTTCTTTTCCATCACAGATAACTGAGATCTAATCAGAGATCATATCTGCCCGTGAAACTACAAGTAACCGGTCCTTATTTGTATGGAATCACTTTCACAAGCTGTTGGAATGCTTTGGCATGCGCACATATGGGCAAAGCCGCTTGATGTTTCCCATCCCCCACCCGTGCTTCCGTCTCCCTCTCCCCCTCTCTGTGATTAATTCAGGCATGGTGGAATGACCTCGTCTGATCTCAGCTCTGAGCAGCCCCACCTCCTCCCTCTTTCATCTTTCATTATAAACCGGCTGTGTTTCAACAGGAACTACTGTGATGCATAAAAGGCCTGCTTGTCACTTATATCAACAGGCTCGACTGATTCACATATTTTCACCAAGATTGTTTCAGCTCCCTGAGGCCCAACATGATTCAACAAATGCCTTTAAACTGTATCCTCTATTTGATAATCATTGGTATTAGACTAGGATGTAATCGACCACTTTATGCACAGCACATTCAGCAAATGGATCCATTTTCCTGGACATCTTTTTTTTTTTTTTTATTTTAATGCATGCTTTGATTTTCATCAGAGAAAGTAGCTTCATTTGAAGCAGGCACCAACACTGTTGCTAAGGAAACGTTGGCACTGGTTCTGATTGGCTAAGTTGTATCCAGGCAGTCAGACAACGCAGGAGCATCACCAACACTGCTCACTGCCAATTTCACGGCCAAAAATAGAGCGCAAGATTGCGTCCTCTTTAAACCTTACACAACCGTCTTTAAGCAATCACGAGGGAAATGCTCTATTTTGCTTTCTGCAAGCTGCCTGCTATAAGGTTATAAAATATATCTGACGTTTCTTTCTTTTTTTTTTTTAAAGAGTATTTGTGTAGCTTCTTACATCAGTTACAATTGCAGTCCAAGAAATCATCAGTGCCATACATGTGTGATTGCTGTATTAGAGCCATTCTGAAATCATTTTAACATAAATCCTAGGGTGCTTAAGTCTGGAACACCAGCCCATTGTGTCAAAGGCTGAATCCGTCGGTGAAAGCTGCCTTATATTTCATAGCATGTCTTTAGTTTCACCATAATACACACAGACTTTAATCAGGTCCAGATTTATGCCTGTGGAACTTGAAATAAGCTTCAGGAAACTGGAGGCTGATCCTGCCACTCCCTTTTGAATGCATGCTGAATGATCTTCCTCCCCCTCCTCCACGGTTGTAAAAAACCCTGGCCTGCAGGAATCCTAATCGCTCCTTAATTTTCACTGATTTCGTTCACTAAAGATTGAAAACGAAAGCTGATGAAGACATGGTGTTGCTTTGCCTCAATGCTCGAGGTCTTACTGTTTTTAAAGAGGACGTGCTAATTCCTTCGGCATTTGATTAAACCATTGTCTGTCCGCCCACACCTTCCGTAGGCTGCCTGCATGCATATTTTTGTTACATTAATGCATGAGAAGCGACGTGAGTCACAGGGAACAGCACACACCAGTGTTGAAACACACATGAGCAATATTATCTTAAGGCACGGATAAATCCAGCTGTACAAACCTGAATACATTTACCAACCATTATGCATCACGTTGGGAGATTTTCTGCCTGATTTTAAGGTCGCAGGGAAAAGAATAAAAGAGTTTTTGAGTTTGCTCATCCAAGCCAAAATAAAGTGTCAATGCGACAAAGATAATATTGGATTGCACAAAACCCATGGAACTGAGGCCAATACATGTATGGTAAAAGTAACAGGAAACCTAAACAGAACATCCTAATGGATACAAATAAATCATAAATAATAGTTATTACATGAAGTTCACAGATTTATGGAACCCCTTTTGCACAGGAGCCTGAACTGTGTTGTTTGCTAATGCAAACACATTAGCTCTCTGTTTTTCAGATTTCCTCTAAACACTGCGATAAGTAATAAAAATGCATTGATACAGATAGAAGTATTTACTGTCTGATCAGAATATTTCCTTGTGCTTTCATCTGAACAATTCTATACAATATGATGTGATGTAAGCTTATTTTATGCTTAGAAATGATCAAAGCAACACTTCTCTGGTAAAATAGCAAGAAGAGTTATTATAGCATCCTCTTACAAGTAGCCTGATAAAACAGTGTATGCCATTTAAATACTATGTTTAACAGCGAGTGTGGGTTCACAGAACAGTATAAGCGAGCAAGGTCATTAAAAATAAGAGCAAGGTGCCATCAATTCTGCTCATACAAGTATGAAGGAATGAAATGTTAGTGCACAGAAATATGTAAGCACTTCAATTCGGCAAGCACTGAGCACTGGGGCAGGCATGCTTTCTATGCTTGAGATCAGTAGTTACTGAAATACACAAACCAATCCATCTGAAACCATCAATTAATATTACTGAGATCAAATTTTTTCTCCGTTGTAATGGTCCCAGACAGTGCGAGCCACATGATTGGCTGCTAAGATAACGACATGAATATGTATGTGTACAGGTGTTCCTAATAAAATGCTAACTGAATGTAGGCCTATCATCCCCGATCAGTTTATTGTTATATTATCAGGCTGTATATTTTTATCCTTTATCTTTTATATTGCTGGATTTCATTTTGATCGTTGGTACACCTTGTTCTTGGCAAGTAAAAGGACTGGATATGTCAACAGCAGAATGAGAGTCTGGTTTATTATTTCGCAGCTAAACAGCAGAGAAGTGATACAGAGTGCTCATCACTAATCGATTCTTCACCAGCTCTCACAGATGGAGTCTGTCAGTGTGCTGCCTGGCAACCATCGGTCGGAGCTGGAAAGGGAGATGGAGGGTGATGTCCCTGAGGAAGCCTTGTGCCAAGGTCAGATATAAATGTGTGTGAGAGTTTGTGTGTGTGTGTGTGTGTGTGTGTGTGTGTGTGTGTGTGTGTGTGTGTGTGTCAGTGTGCGTGTGAGTCCACCAATGATGAGTCACCACACTTGTTTTCTCTCTCTCTCTCTCTCTCTC